>NC_054702.1:34971062-35184739 GCF_016097555.1 Gigantopelta aegis
CAAATATTTATTTTGAAATGTTTTTAATTTAAGTAAAGTTTCCAACATGTAATTTGTATCGGTAGATACAATTTTAATTCATAATAATGTTGTATGTGGCATATACGACCAAAGTGCAAACATAATCACTGATTTTGGATGTACATGTATTTAATTACGGTATATGTTACAGTGATCAAGTTCCACCTTTTAGCTGCCTTTGAAGATCTACAGATTGCCCTAATGTAGGCATTATGGGTTAACAATACTGCACATAAAAATGTCATTGTAAGTTATGCAGTAACAAAAGACAGTGTAATCAGTGTAAGGTTAAAAGGCGAATAAAGTGAATGTGGCCTCAACATAAACGATAGCAAGATCTATGAACTTTAAATAACTTTACAGTTAACAAATATTTGCAACAGAACATCCCTGTCCTGAGTGAGACCCCCGATCCTATCTGAGGCCGAACTCTGGATAGGAGTGTTCAAAACCCTAGTGATATATGGACTATGGACACGTTAAACCAGTTACTAAGCTAAGCAAAGCAACAGAATTTTGAACGTGAACATGACACAGTACACACACCAAAACATTAGCACAATATAGCACACACAACAGAAGCTGAACATGACATAGCACACACAACAGGACATGAACAACATAGTCACACAACAGGACCTGAATATGATATATAGCATACACAACAGAACTTGGCACATCAATAACAAGACCTGAACATAACATAGCAAAAAGCTGAACATGAGAAAATAATCACCATAGAAAATCAACGTGACATAGCACTTGTGACAGTTTATTTGTTTGTTTTGTTTAACAACACCACTAGAGCACATTGATTAATTAATCATCGGCTATTGGATGTCAAAATGTTTGTAATTATGACTCATAGTCATCAGAGGAAACCCACTACATTTTTCTTAATGCAGCAAGGTAGCTTTTATATGCACTTCCCCAGACAGAACAGCACATACCACGGCCTTTATCCAGTCACTTGCGACAGAACCTGAACATGACATAGCACACACAAGAGAACTTGAACATGACATATCACTCACAACAGACGCAGAAAATAATTTAGCACACGCAATAGAAACTGGAGGATTGATCACTTAACACTCAACAAAACACGGAGAGAACACTGCACATAACATAGTCTGTAGACATCACTGAACACACATCATACATAACCTGGAGAGATCTCTGAACACAGTAGAACCTGAAGAGATTATTGAACACAGTAGAACCTGGAGAGATCACCAACACACAACAGAACCTGGAGAGATCACTGAACACACAATAGAACCTGGAGAGATCATTGGACACACAACAGAACACAAAGAACATGGCGCAAAGATCACAAACAGAACACTGCACACAACATGACATCAGCTTTTCTGATCACTCGTCAAGAACAAATACTTGCCTAGAAAAAGAGGTTTTGTATGGACGAGTTGTCCGATTATAATGCACCATCATCAAACAAACATGGAGCACTACCACCAGTGTTTCTGCCAGATAGAAACTTTTGGGTATGGCTCTATGGAATTGAATGCAACCAATCAACAGAGATATGGGGGGTGGGGGGGGTGTCTTCCCTCAGAAAGAAAATGTGTTAAGTTTAAGGTTAGGGTTAAGAACATCATACAGTAATGATAAGAGTAATTCATTTTGTCAAAAAGTTAAACTTAAAAAAACAATTCGGCAAAAATATTTGAGAAATCCTGCACCAGATAAGGTCACACAAAATCAGGGGTGGGTTAAAGAAAACAAGGATTTCACGGGTGTTTTTTTCACATTACTATTTTGTTCAATTGGTGATTTTTTTTATCGTATTATTATTAACAAAAGTAAAATAACTTTTTTCACGTAATATTTAGTTTAAGCGGTGATTTTATTAATACATACTTCTACTTATATTCCTTTTTGAATGTTTGTTTTTAAATATTTTTTATTTACAAGCTTTCTCCTTTTAAAAAATAAATATGTGATTTGCAAAACTGAAATGTTTTAGAAGTGATGGTTCTTTCAGAATAAATATTTAAATTTACTTGATACTGTTGGTCGTAAATGACGCATTTAATTTAATCATGAATAATTGTCATAACTACAACTATTTAAGCAAATAACTAAAACACCTAATATGCTATAAATACCGCAAATATACAAAGAAATCGTAAATATGTTCAGGTTTCATCATCATTAAAACAAATTCGACATCTTAACTACTGATCAAGAAAAACAGTTTTCCTTCATTATCTCGGTATTTTAAAAATGAATTTTGATGCAATTACGTCCTTCTGGCTCTCACGCAACGATACAACAGCAGCAGCCAGGTTCTTCTTTCATTCTCTAAAAAAATTTCAAGCTCACAATTACATAGCTCAAGTGGCCTCTAATGTGCGGTCAGTCTAGGATCAATCCCTGTCGATGGGCCCATTGAGCTATTTCTTGTTCCAGCCAGTGCACCAAGACTGGTAAACACAACAAATCCTGACTACTCTGGGCATAAAAACAAAAAACAATGCTATTAATAATTCGTAAGTTACGAAGAATGTTTCAAAACATCAGCTATGTAAATGGACACCATAATTTATAGATATTTCAGTGTATATCATATCACTGGTAAGTGGAACAAAGAAATTACCTACTTGTTATCCCAAAAAAAAATCAAGGCAAAACTGTATAATAGTTGTTAAAGGACAATATTTTCAGCCAAGTAGGTATAAATCTTACAAATCACCACTACTGAAGCTCATACATCTCATAACTATCAAAATTAAAAAAAAAAGAAGACTACAATTGTATTGTTTAATATCTTTATTTGTTGCTTCTATTCAACAGCTTGTTAACACTTTTTTATTTTACACTTTTAATGTCTCACCAAAAATGTATGAATAATACTCAACAACAGTCATCAATCTGTTTTCTGAGAACTTTAATTAAAATTATGACATGAATGTATATATGCTATACAAAACAACAAATAAATAAACAATCTAAAGAGCATCAAAAAGTCTGTCCCACACAAAAATGTAAAGGTACTTTATTACTTGAATACAAATCTGAGTGTGCAATATAGAAAATAATTTTACTACTAAAACATACATATACAAACCCACTGACCCATTAAAATATCACATAGTACATATACAGTGAAACCACCAAGACCAAGTAAAAGGTCCGGTTTTAAGAGTTATCGGGTTTAGAGAGATTCCCTTCTGTACTGATATTTAAAAGCAGCCGTGAAAAATGTCAGGTTTTGAGGGAATTCTAATTTACAGAGGGTCCGATTTTGGGAGGTTTCACTGTAGATAATTATATATATTTATGAACATCAAAGACACCATACTAACATCCTGATTATTTACAAATCTTTCAACATTGCATTCATAATTTTGTCCCAGAATTATATTCAACAATTATAGTTAGAATTATTATGGTATTTCCATCCTACCATAATAATAGCATATATAAAGATATATTTGTAGCACCAATAAAATAAAGAATGTATCACAATAGAAGTTGTCATTTCTTAGCCTTGCGGAGATTAGGAGCTGCCAGTTTTACTTTGCCTGGAATATTTCTCGATACATCAACATCCTGCAAACAAATAATAATAATTAATATATATTTCTTTTTTAATGGATTAAAACATAATTAAATATAAATCCTGCAAATCCAGTAACATGGAACAATAAGTATTCTATCTCATGAATATGTAGGAAAGTAATTATTACATTTAGTTACTATACCAAATGCTAACAATTGCACACTAAGCTATGTTCATATATCATTACTATTATTGTGATATACACATATAGTCAAACTTTGATAACTCAAACTTCAATCTCTTGGAAACTTCAATCTTTCAAACTAAAGCGACGGTCCCGGTCAATTGCTATACAAACAAGTAATAACAGGCAAAGAACAGTATTACAGCTGTTTAATTTTGCTCTCAAACGAGTCGATCATGTAACACTAATTTGAACGTTGAATGGTATTCAGCCCTGGGCTCTCTGTGACTGTGGAAAAGATGACCAAACACCACAACACTTCCTGCAGTCCCGTCCACTCTATAACAGAGAGAGGCAACAAATCTGATTTGTGAGTAGGCTACTACGATGGATGCCAAGATGTGGGGCTCTGTAAAAGATCTACGCCTGACAGCCCTTTTTGCGACTCTCATGGGACAAAGGATATAATACAACCAATCGAACGCTGAAGAAGAATGGTTTACATATATATATAAAACTATATAATTATATACTTGGTGCTGTTTGGAATTCAGTATTTTAATTTGTAAGTTACGTTCCACTAATTTTCAAGTAAGTTCTTTTTTGTTGTTACTTCCATTTAAAATATACATAAAAGGAATGAGCAATAGGGGCTGGTAGATGCCACCAACTAGAGTTGGGGTGAACTGCAATTTATAATATATTAAATCACCTTTCAATGCGAAATGGGGCAGTGCACCACACATTTCTTTCAATATCAAACGAAATCATCCATCTCCAAAGCAGTTTCGGTTGTACTACACAAATTTCAAAAACTCAAATTCCCTGAAACTCAAACTATTTCGTCATCCCCTTCAAGTCTGAGTTATCGACGTTTGACTGTAAATGCCATAATTTATATCCTAATGATAACTAAACATGCATTCTTAGAGAATTTTTTATTACCGTATATCGCTGTGTATTAGCCGACTTTTTGATACAAAATTTATCAAGTCAAAGGCTGGGGTCGGCTTATCTAAGGAGTCAACATTTTATTGGAAATGTAAAGTTAGAATAGTGACGTCACGGCTCGACTCGATCTATTGTCATTATTGTGCTCTGCATTTCCACTTTCATAAAGGTTTAATATTGCATTTTAACACAAGCTATTACAAATAAAAGATATTAAAATTGTATATATATGTTCATCTTTAATAAATGTTGGTGTTTAAAAGTTATTTAGTAATATTTATCTGTTTAAACAACAATAAATGGTGACCGATCAAAACAATTTCGGAAAAAAACTTCGCAGGTCACGTGTCATTACAAAACTGCTTACTAAACCGGTGAACACGTTAATTGTTCCAGCTTCATTTGTTTTGTTTGTCGGCTTGGGATTAATCGACACGGGTGGTTGGGTATGGTAGGGTATAGCCGACTAGTAATGAAAAGACCGATTAGCACAATCAACAATGCAAACAGTCACTGTGTTTTTAACGTGTGGCTGCAATCAAGAATGTTTAGGTATATTTCGCTATCTTGGTACTTATATTTTACGAGAAATAAATTAACCGGACACCGTTTCTATAAATAGAAATCGGCTACTGCTTCCGGATAAGTTTGCTGTGACAAATGACGTTTGAAAGCAGATGTACTTTGTCATTTTGTAGAGACCACACAGACATCTGACTTGGTTAGTTTTATATAGGGGGGTCGGCTTATATACAAGGTCGATAATTTTAAAGCCGATTTGGAGGGTGAAACTAGGGGGTCGGCTAATGCATGGAGTCGGCTAATACACAGCGATATACGGTATATCAAAATTATTTAAAAGGGGAAAACTACTTTTCCCAGTTTTGGAAGTCCTATAAAGTTACTTTCCTCAGTTTTGGAAGTCGTATAAAGTCGAAATATTACTGTTTTACCTTCATTATTCTCAACAAATCCTTTTCCCTGGATGTGGCACTTTTCTCATGCAGAAACATATTTATGGCAGTTTTGGCAGCTGTTAAAAGAAAAATTACCACAAATGCAAATAAAACCACCAAAAGAGTCAACTATTTGTCTACAGTGTAGCATCAATTAAACGTAATCAAACAAAATAATAACCAATTAAATATTTAAACAATAAGTCAATATGCAGTAAATAGATTAAGACAATCAATTCAAAAACAAAATAAACAAAAAGAAAACCCTACTAACCTTTTCCCCTCTTAGTGTTTCCTGGGAGAAGCTTCACTTTATACCTTAAAAAGGAATTAGAAAAGTATTAAATATTTTATCTGAATACATGTAGTTTAGTTCCTGGTGTTAAGCAACTACATTTATCTCCTATGGTTCATAGGTATCCTTTTTACAGACATCCCAGCATATTTCAAACCAAGGCAAATGCCCCATAGGCTACCATTTTCAATTAGCTGCACAGGGTATTTTTAATTTTGTGAATAGGTCTTGATCAACCACGCCAAATATTTACTGAAGTTGAAAATAATTTGCTATGGTTTCATCATGCACTGGACATCTTAATCTAAATTCGAGAAAGTAGTAGTTAGTTCCTCAATTTGTAATTTCTGTGAACTATGAGGGAAATTTAATGTTTAACTTTACCTCTAACCTTAGTGCCCATCACCCCCAAATTTTATAGACTGGTCCCAAAATCCCAGCCATATTATCATTTTATATAAATCAGATTTTCATGAAGACAAGAAAAAATCACAAGATAATTAATGACATGCCCTGTGAAGCCTAGACCAAAGTTTGTTTTCTTCAATGACACCACTAGAGCACACCAATTTGTTAATCATTGGCTATATAATGTTAAACATTTAAAAATTATTACAGAGTTTTAAACGAAACCCGCTACATTTTTCCATTAGCAGTACAGGATCTTTTATTATACAGTGAAACTCCCCTAAACCAAACATCCTTGGCACCAAATAAAATGTCCGGTTTTGAGGGGTATCCGGTTATAGAAGTTATCTTTTGTACTCATATTTATAAAGAGACTGTGAAAAACTTCCGGTTTTGAAAGAATTCCGGTTTACAGAGGGTCCAGTTTTGAGAGGTTTCACTGTATATGCATTTTCTCATAGACAGAACAGCACATACCATAGCCTTTAATACACTAGTCATGGGACACTAGTTGGGACGTGAGAAAACCTAATCAGAGAATGGGTCCATTAAGAGGATTCAATCCTACGACCAAAGCAACTCAGGTGAGTGCTCTACTGATGGAGCTAGATCCTGCCCCCGCCCCCCCCACCCCCCCAACATCGAGACCAATGCTGCTACTCTGCTTACTTGAAATTAATTAAACAGCTGTAAGGTGCACACATGGGAATGGCATAAAGTAGTTCATCATCAACAAAAGGACAGCCAGTCAAAGAATCCAACATTTGAGTGTCCTACAAAAGAAATGTTAAAATCATAATAACATGTTATCTGAGGAAATTAATGGAAAAACTAAAGCAACAAATAAAATGTGGATACAATCTCATAAACAAAATGAGATTACGAAGTGGACACTAAATGCAACAAATATATATTACTATCCTGATTTGTAGCCATTACAATAGTAATTTTTCAGCTGTCACGAGCTTAGTGAGTGACCAATGAAAATTATTCTATGAGGGTACTAGTATATTAGATAATAACTTACCTAGTTTGTTATTATTTGTATCACCTCAGCTCCCCCCCCCCCCCCCCCAAAAAAAACCCCCACCCTTTTATTTTTGATATCCATATATGTACATGCATTAGAAACAATGTAAACCACTTTATGCATTGTTCTGAGCTTTGTAAAGTTCTATTTATTCTGTTCAAAAAATCTACAGTAGAATCTTGTTGGGTCGAACTTGGTAGGGGCGAATACACCACAACACTTGAACCAAAAATGAAGTTCCAAGGTGCACTTAATATATGTAAACCGAATGGTTAGGTCGAACTACCCGATGGGTCAAACACTTTCTTGAGCACTGACGGGGTTCGAGCCAACGGGATTCAACTGTATCTTATGAAATGTATTAAAATAACATTTTATTATAAAAAACAAATTAACAATAAAACTGAGAAAAATAAATACAAACTCTTTAAACTACCTAATGTCATTTTGTGGGTGTGATAAATCGTGATGGCGTCATATTTAGTAACAACAAGGTCATTGGTTTGTAAGAACGAAATCGTCGAATAAAATATATTATGTTACACAAAAGCATGATAATTTGTCAGAGATTATGATTTTTATCTCCCCAGTTCAGAGGTGGGAATTGGTGAACTGTAAAAGAGAGAAAATCTAGAGAGGTCCCGGAAATTCTTAAAATCCTAGGTTAAAATCTGTACCATCTGACACATTTTGGAGGAAAGGACGATTAAAATGTGAGTAAACGCAATGTTCCATGAGAGGAAAACAGCTGATCCGAGGAGAATTCCCACCCCTGCCAGTTACGAATGCCCGCTGTGGTAATAAATTCACATAAAATACATTTAGATAATAAAGCCTATAAAAAGTTTGAAATATAAAACATTATACTGAAAAACACAATGGGAATTCCCTTTGACCCAATTATTTAAATTTTTTATTGGTGGTTTGAACTTTTTTATAGGTACATTATTGGGATATAATAAACAAATAAAATATATATATATATATATATACATATACTGAGCAACTATAAATATTATAATGATAACAACTGGTCATTTGTACTCAATGTTTAACAAGCTACTTACATCTGTCTGAGGTGCGTTACCCTCAGTTTTCTCATCATCCGAGTCAACTGCCTGCAATAAGAAAGAGTTAACTTTGAAACAACCGATTACACAGAAATACAGCAGAGTGACATGTTTTTAAGGCATTTTAATCTATTTGTAGCAACTTCAGTAAATGACAGTTCAGTTCATTACAAGTTTATGTGGTGTTTTTGTTCACTGGATTATTATATCTATAAATGTGACAATATATACTCAACATTCAGGTGTGTTTTTCACAATAATATCCCATTAGTCTCAATTTCTTGCATTAAAGTAATCATAATCTGGCTGATGTTATTAAATATATTCTTTGTTTAACTCACAACAATCATCTTTTTTATTTGTCTGCATTACAATATTTAAAAACTAATTTTTAAAAGTAAAGCAATGACCCACCACTAAAATGGGAGGGATAGGGGGTTAAGTACATTAAATTATAATTTGTTTTAAAAATTGACCTAAGTGGGTACTTACTTCAGGTTTAGCAGTCTTCTTGGTATCATTTGATGTCACGTTAATTTTTTCTTCATCTGGAAAGCCAAAAGATTTTAATATAGAGTAATAAATTTATGACTTTTGTCCATGTGCAGTAAAATATATTAGAAAACACTCAATAAATAATAACATTTACCATATTATTAAAAGGTAACCCATTATTCATCTCGACTTGCAAGTGAATAAAAAATTCAATTATTATAAAATCAAAACTGATGCAAACAATCTATTCTTAAGCAAAACAGTTTGCAAATATTAGAAATATAGGCAATGCTTTTACTGCAAGAATATTAAATTAATTAATTTATTTATTCAGATATCTCTTAGTTAATTCATTTAGTCACAAGAATTGTGCTCAAACGTTTGAAATTGACAAAACTTGCACCATTATTTATGTTACAATAAAAAGATCAGCAATGAATGCCTCTTAACTCTTTCCCTCCCAGTCCCATCCTTGACTTCAGTCGAGACGCAAAACTAATGTTTGTAAACACAGCTGTCAACATTCACAGGAGTTATCTATCTTGATTCTGTGAACGCTAGAACACAGTAGAATGACAATTGAACACACTGAGTGTATTTTGTTGACTGGTATTCGTATTTCAATTGTTATTGCAGTATCGAAAAAAAAAAAAAAAAAAAGGTAGAAATTTGTGTTAAACATTTTTGATGACATAATGCACATGGATTCAGAGTTCTCGCTACATGTATAATATTTCTTTTAAAACATATTGGACATTATTATTTAATGAAACATAAATCATGAAAAAAACATTACAGTGACACAGATTGCTATGTACGAGACTGTAACAATGTCACCGATATCGACTTTGCTGAGATTGCAGAGCAAAATACATGCAATTTTTCACCGTCTACCATTTTGCTTTTTTGAGCAATACTCTTCAAAAGGGGCGGAAGCCTCTCAAGTATGTGACGTAATTAATCTGACAGCATGGTGAGTGCGCATGACATGACGTTGTTAGAGTACGTCATATCGACCCAACCCTCTTGAAGAGTATTCCATAAACAAGCAAAAGCATGTATTTTGCCCTATGCAATCTCAGCGATGTTGACATCGGTGACATCTTTACAATCTCGTATATGGAATCTGTGTCACTATAATGGTTTTTCACATTTTGTGTCCGGACAAAATTTATTGGAAATCTAATTGTAATTAAAGGTAGGAGAGTAATTTATTGTAGTTGTTAACTTTAATCACTGAGATTTGCTGTAATACCTTCTACAGATATCTCCACCGTCTGCTGAATGATACTGCTCAACTCCACCGGACCGGTCTGTTTACTTTTATTTCCTTCAGCTTTCTCAGAGACTTGCTTGTCCTTGTCATCTCCTTTCATACCTGGCTGTTTGTTATTTCCTGGTCCAAACTTTTGTAAGTTTTTGCCCTTCTTGCCCTTTTTGTTTTTAGCTTCTTTCTCTACTCCAGCAGACTAGTGAAACAAATTGAAAACAAATAAGTTGAAACATAGAATATTGCGTGCAAATGTCACTATAAAGTCCTTAAAAAATTAATATACCAGCCAAATATATGCTTATAATGTTCAGCAATTGTGGTTAGTTCATCAGCTATCATCAAGATCAAATTGAACTGGTTATGTTAACAGTTAAAATGTCTGAAATTATTTAATTAATACAGTGAAACCTGTTTAAACCGGAACCTGAACATACCAAAATTCTCTAAAAACTGGCCAAATTTCATTGTCCCAAATTTTCTATTACTTAAACTGTGTTTTAAAAACTTGATAAAACCAGAACCTGTCCATTTCGGAAACCAGATTGATTTTTTTGCTCCGAAATGTACAATCCGTAATTAATTAACCTGAACAAACCGGCATAGTGTAAACACTTGAAGAGTTAACGTAAGAAAAACACAACTTCCAGACAACAATGCAGACAGGAATTTCTGCTGTCCACCATCCAGTGTTATGTCATGGGTCACTGATTTCTGTGGTCTCAGCTCAGCTTAGCAGACATATCAGTGTAATTAATGCAGAGTTCGACAAATCCACTAGCCTGACGCCTGTGGCTAGTGGTTTTTAAGTTCGGGCTAGTGAGAAATGCAAAACCACTAGCACACAGGCCTAGTGGTTTCCACCCCCCGTCCTTATTGCTAGATCATTTTTGTTTTTTTTTTTTTTCTTTTTCTCTCGGCTGAAATTTCGTTTAATAAATTTGATTGTGACGTTCGTCATCGAATAATATCAACAACACAATCAGTATATGATAATAATCCACTTGAACTAGGTCTGCAAACTGCAGTAACATGCTATCTCTACATCACCACAGTTACAGCATGCATTGTTTACTTTTCCCTTTCAAGTTTCTGGCACAGGAAATAAGTCTAATAACACGTCACGTGGTAGTTAATCTCGCACATATTATGCTTCAGGTTAAGAACTTGGAAATCACCAATCGCGACGACAGGTTAATCTCAATCAAGTAAACCGCAGTCATGCTTTGAATTTCAGTGTTTATTTTATTTACCTATTGTTTTCTAATTTAAGACTTCGCTGACATGTGGTTATCGGCAATCAGGAAAACAATTTACTTTAATGGTAACCGCACATGCAATGACTCTGCTTGGCCTATCACGTGTAGCGGTTTGGATAATGCGTCACAGCTGCTGATACAAGATAATACCTTTTTGGTTCATCAATTAACAACGGATTAGATGTCGCCGTTATATTCTTTTGATATCGGTCTGACACAGGATAATGCCCTATATTTGAGCAATTGACATCACCGTTCCTGGTGACATAAATAGAAGGGCACTAAATGTATAACCCACTACTGAATACATTGAACCATCTATTACCGTTTGTCACACTGTCGTACCCTCATTTAACTTTAATTATTTTGATAGTGGGTTTAGATATCAACCATGAGTTTGCTCAATTATTTTTCCCCGGGGTGAGGGCAAAACCGAAAACGGAACAATGACGATGGATCACACTTGACAAAAAACCAAATGTACAACACGACAAAAAACTGAAAGTTACAACATGATTTAAGTGTTTGTTTTATTTTACTGTTATACTATTAAATGTGTAATGTTACGAAAATTATATAAAAATCCAGTTATAATTGATCAGGAATTTGGGCTAGTGCTTTATCTTGGAGGGCTAGTGGTTTTCACAAACCCACTAGCCCTGTGGCTAGTGACTTTTCAAAATATTTGTCATACTCTGATTAATGCTCTATTGTTTTCGATTGTACTGTCTGGTGCAGCACAAATTATTTTCAGCTTCACACAAATCTCAGATACTCAAACATTGGGGTTTCCACCTTTGATTTTTGATCAATGCACTTTGATAATGAAATACTGACACACTGAGAGTAAAATAGTACTAACAACTACAATTAGAGTAAAATATACACACACGACTTAATTTATATTTTATACACTAAATACAAAAAAAAAAAAAAAAATCTTTTCTGCAACAGAAACCAGATGATACACACGCTGAATTTTACTATGAACGATCGAAAATATCTCGGCCACCACAGGCTAGCGGTAGGCATGTGGAATTATTGTTTATTTATGTTTCAATGTCAGTTCATAAATAATAAATATACATAACAAAATTGGAATACAGCAACATTATTATTAGTTCCAGTCACAATTATTCGGCAATTATCAAACATGTTCGTTCAGTTATGAATCTGATGTCAAGGGAAATAACTTTGTATTCTAAAATGCAACCTTCTAAACACTGGATCCCATCAAAATCGGATAAATATTAGGTCACCAGCATGATCCAGTTTAGACAGGTTTGACTGGAGTAAGTGATAGAGCATGCCTTTTATTTTACTACTTTTTAAAATTATTTTTTATGGTAGAGCAGTCTCCTTGGCTGGATGTCCATTACAGAGTACAAAAATTGTAATTTTGCTATACTTTGTACCAGCCTCCATTTTAAGTTTTTTTTTGTCAATTCCAGTTTAAAAATAATTTAAATTGGATCCAGAGAGAGTCAACACATTATTATTATTTTACTAAAATAACTGCTAATTTTTAATATCTATTTTGTAAAAACACTGGTAAAAATGTAATAAAACAATACTCACCGTAATGAAGAATGTCATCTGCTCACCAAGTTTGAAATTATATGTCTTAATTTTATTTATTTTATTGAACACACATACAAAACGTATCTCCAAATAGTAAAGAGATTGAGAATTTCAACAAATACTTACTGCTAATATTTCCATTCGGAGTTGTCGTTCCTCTTCATCCTGGTCCTTATACTTGTCTTTTATTTTCTTCAGTTTACCCTATGTTCAAACAATAGCCATGAACATGGATTTAAAATGACTTTTACCATAAATACTAGTAATATAAATTATGCTGCAATTGTAATTAAATGGGACTATAGGGGGTATTTAATGCACTGGACTATGGGTTATCACTACTTATCAGTAGTTATTTTTCTTAGATGAAAAAAAAAAGGAACAAAAGAAGGAAGGAAGGAAGGAAGGAAATGATTTATTTAACAACGCAATTACACATTTTATTTATGGTTATATGGCATCGAACATATGGTTAAGGACCACACAGATATGGAGAGAGGAAACCCACTGTCGCCACTTCATGGGTTACTCTTTTCGATTAGCAGCAAGGGATCTTTTATATGCACCATCCCACAGACAGGGCAGCACATACCATGACCATTGGTATACCAGTCGTGGTGCACTGGCTGGAACGAGAAATAGCCCAATGGGCCTACTGATGGGAACAAAAGAAAGGCAAAAAGTAATTATGGAACAGAAAAAAGGTGAGTATCTCGTTACATTATTGAAAGAAAACCTACCATTTTCTCTTTTCATGCATATTTAACCTGATCTCTCACCAAGTGCACCACTCCCCCGTATGCATGAACTGGTCAATCAAATGGCTATAAACTAGCAATAAATCTAGGGAATACACTTCTGGTGAGAGGTCAGGTTAATGAATTAAACAAACTATATTTTTAGTTAATGTTAAACTGCAATTGTTGAAGCGTCGTCTTACCTTCTGTCCTCGTTTTGGTGGCTGCTGTGTCGGAGTTTCTGATTTGGCGGATTCCTAGAACAAAATGAATAGTTTGTTTTGTTTAATGACGCCACTGGAGCACATTGATTACTTAATCATCGGCTACTGGATATCAAACATTTTGTAATTATGACACGTAGGCATCAGAGGAAACCCGCAACATTTTTCCTATTGCAGCAAGGGATCTTTTATATGCTCCTTCCCACAGACAGGAAAGAACATAGCACGGCCTTTGACCAGTTGTGGTGCACTGGTTGGAATAAGAAAAATTTAATAAATAATATTCATGAATTATATACATATTCATTTTATTACTTAATAATAGTAATGGCACAGCCCAATCTAATATTCAAAATATGACCACCAAACACCACATAATATTATCAACACGTGTAAATTCCTTACAAAAAACCCCACCATTTTAAACTAATATATTTAACTTTAACATATAAAAAACAAACCAAAGTCAGTATAATTAATTTCATAAAAGGTAATGATCTGTGGTTTAATAAGGGTAATATATTCTGGCTTAACTATGGCTATTACTTATTTAACTCAACTAGCTGACATTGTAGAAGGAAGGAAGGAAATGTTTTATTTAGCGACACATTCAACACATTTTTATGGTTATATGGCGTCAGACATATGGTTAAGGACCACACAAATATTGAGAGACGAAACCTGCTGTTACCACTTTATGAGCTACTCTTTTCGATTAGCAGCAAGTGATCTTTTATATGCACCATCCCAGACAGGACAGCACATACCACAGCCTTTGATATACCAGTTGTGGTGCACTGGCTGGAACGAGAAATAGCCCAATGGGCCCACCGACGGGGATTGATCCCAGACTGACCATGCATCAAGCGAACGCTTTATCACTGGGCTACGTCCCACCCGTAGTTGAGATTGTAGAAGAAAATCATTGCCAACACTTAATCTATGCTTCTTTTATTTGCAGTAAACCAGGAGAACACTAACAGCATGATCTTTGATATAACAACTGTGCATTGTCTGAAACCACAAACTCACAATCTTTTAAACTTGTATTTCAGATGCACATTCTACCATGTTAAATCCTGCACCAAAAATAAATAAACTGCATGGGTTTTACAACAGTACCGTTGTTTGTTTTTCCTTATTTCCATCTTTTGTGGTGGTTGATGATTCCTGCTTTAACCAAGATACCTTGTCTTCTTCATCATCTGCCTGTAAGCGAGATGCCGGTTCTTTCCTAGCTTTCCTGAGCTCTCTTCAAACACAAACAGCAAACAGAGAAAAATAATTATACTTTTTGGTACAGTATTTAAACAAAAAGAAATTTGAATTGAAAAATTAAATGAAACAACAGAGTCATGAAAAACGTTAATTGTAATAACTTAACACTAAATATGCAAAGCTAACATAAGGATACTTGGTGCACTAAACAAATCATTAGATGTTTGCCCTCTAGAAATGTTTAATAATACCAACAACTGACATTATTATTTTTAACACTAGTCAACTGTCTAGTTTACGTAACGGTAGCACCAGCTTTACACTAACCTGCGTTGCTTTGCAGACAGTTTCGCTCCTGTGTTCACACACTGAAAGAAAAAGTTATTACTGTTTTAGAAGAAGAAATATATTGAAAAGATATTCATTGCAAAGTTGTTCAACTTCATGCAATCTCATGATTGTACTTGATTACATTAAGTTAAAATTTTAGTCCATAACTTTAAAGCAAATGATACTTTTTTTTTTTTTAATTTATATTTTTCAATATATATATCTTATACAACAAAATATGAAATTTAACTTCAAATATATTCTATACCCTGTCTCCAATAGTGACTGGCTGATTATCTCCAAGGAAGATAACTCTGCTTTCACCTTCAGAAATGCCACTTGCTGTGCTGGATGTACTAATCGTCCTCTGCAACTCAAACCTGGCGAAATAACACAACAGACATTACAAAATTTGAATTTTGATGTAAATTTCTATAATTATATATAGTTTTTCATTCATCATCTCCAGATAAACTACATGAAGCCCTACATGGGTGTTAAATTCTTCTCTTGTAAGATGATTATGTGTTAAAAAACAGCACCATGTTTTACATACAATTATATGTAATACACACTAAACACTTACCTGGTGTGGATTACTTCCTACCAAAATTTAAAAAGCCCATTCAAGATTGAAGCATATTTACGTCAATAATTAAGAATATGAATCCTATTCATTTTGAAATTAAGGATTATGAAAAATTATGGATATGACTACCAAGCAGTATAATTAAAACCTGGATAAAAATTACTTCTCCAAACTTGACATACATACTTACAGAATTACATAAAAATGACACACATCTCCACACAGCTACACAGTACATACACACAGAACTGAAACGACACCAATGTATTGAACACATACAAACGATTAAAAAACATCAAATCTACTAACTTATCTCCTTTTACGTGTAGCAAGTTTATGGATGTGTCTGGGAAAGCTATTGTATTTTTCTCTGAATCGCTATCTGCTTCTGAATCACTGTTTTTCTTGGGACTGACAGCTTCTGAATCATCTGTTTTAACAGTTACTGTGCCCACTGGACTAGACTTGGAGCTGGTTTTTTCCTTCACTGAGCCAGAGTCAACCACACTGTTACTTTTGGAAAGAGCACATTCACTAGTAAAGCCTGTACTGACCACGCCACATGATTCCTCTCCAGTCTTTGAAATCTCTTGCGACCGACAGGACACAACAGGACTACTGTTAGTCTCTGAAGTTGAATCAGCAGTATCACTGTTATTACCATCATCATCAGTGTCACACTTTCCTTCTGTCTCTTCTTCACTCTCACTGTCACTATTGGCATCGTTTTTGTCATCAGTAACGTCAGCGCTGTCTGCGATGTCACTTTCCACAGATATGGAGTTTGTGAAAGAACTTTCATCCTCTTCAATAGTTCTCACTTTTCTTTCTCCCTGGTGTCGAGGAATGCTACCTTCTTCCAGCTTAAAAAAAGAAAAACAAATTTAAATAACAAAGAGGAAATAAAAAGTGGTTCTGTATTTTTGCCTATAGGATGTCGCACAGTAATTCTAATACATTGGCGTCCTACAACTACAAAAAGATCTTTGCAGGTTCATGTTGGTTCAATAAGTTTTCAAATGATTGTTATATTTTAACTCCTTTAAAAAAATGTTTTACTTTTTTTATTCTTAGCTTTCAGTCTAAGCAAAATAAACCTACTTCTCAAATGTGGTATTTGAATTTGTTTCTTTACACACAGATTTATTTATTTATCATCGGCTATTGGATGTCAAACATTTGGTATTTCCGACATATAGTCTTACAGAGGAAACGCGCTACATTTTTCCATTAGTAGCAAGAGATCTTTTATATGCACCATCCCACAAACAGGATGGCACATACCACAGCCTTTGATATACCAATTGTGGTGCACTGGCTGAAATGAGAAATAGCCCAATAACTCCATTGATGAGGATCGATCCTAGACTGACCGCGCATCAGGTGAGCGCTTTACTGCTGGGCTACGTCTCGCCCCTAGGTGTCAAACTGCAATGAGTTTAACTGTGAATCAATTTCAAGGAATAACATCAAGATAAAAAAACTATTTTTACATAGGTAACAGATAAGCATAAGTATCTCTAAAATAATACGAACCTTGAAAAGATAGGCAAATCCATAAATTAAATAAGAAGGTGGGAGGTAATTTTTCTTGCCTGGAAAATACAAGAATAAGTAGAATAAATTATGAAGAATTTGCTGAAGATCATAACACATATCACTAATTCACAAGACTAGCTTAATTTAATAATGTGGTTTTCTTTACACGGGAATGGTAGATGTGGTGAATTCAATAGAAATTAATCTTTCAAATTATAAATAAACAATGATAATTAAACAATTGATAAGAATTATAAATATGGTATATAAATTCAAAAAATGCAATGTCACATGATTAAAAAAAGAATGACTGGGGAAAACGTGAACAATTCACATATCTCTAATTATATATTAATAATAATCATATGTTGAAATATGATTAATTATGATTAAGTAATAATGGTGACAATGATGCAAGCTTAATGAAAAAATTTGGATGTATGTCAGCATGCATAACCAAAATATTTAGGCAAAATGTACTATATGCACACCATATCAAACATCAAACCTCTGTAAAAACACAAGTCTTGAAAACCCAGAGAGTACATTCAAATAATTAATATTTAAAAAAAAAGATGGTTACCTCTGACCATAAAGCTTCCAGTAGATAGGTATTCACCACTTGGTGCAGTTTTTGACACTTGATCATGATACACATACCATGCACTGGTCACAACTTTGGCATCCCACGCTGCACTGTTACAAATGGCCATCGTTCCAGCTTCATTTAGAGTCTTGGGTGGAACAGGCTCTCCTGTTTAAAAAAAAACAAAAAAAAAACCCCAGTATAAACTGTTTGCATTTTTGGCCAGACATTTTTCAATGCACAAATCATAACAAGATCATATAATATACCCTAAAATGTTTTAGAAGTAAGTGTACAGATCTTAGTAGTTTTACTAAACAGGTTTATATAGTACTTCATGAAGTATTATTTATTCTTTGGCAAAACCTGTTTATTTCTTATGAAATATAAACATTCTTGTAAATTCCAGCATATTATATATTTAAAGTCGCACACCCTAGTTTCAGCCCGCGAAAATTAATTCTAATTTTGGTTAATCTACAAAACTGTAACACACTTAGATCACGTTTTTATAAAATAGAATGAAAAAGCAGGTTTTATATCGATAAATACCATGGGAATCCCCGTGACCCAATTACTTGAAATAATTTTGAAAGTTAGTATTCTGATGTCACCGGTAGATGTCGCTCGAAGCACAGAAATGCCTATGTCAAGACAAATTTCCCAGAGTGCACACAGACTTGGGGTGCATTCCTTTCACCTCTCCTGGGCATGTTCCAACTGTTCTGTCTCTCCAGATATCGTAAGACTTATTGGTTTTAAGGGTTTGTCACATTTTGTATTGAGATACCTACTTGTCTGAACTTTATTGTTAATGAAAATGTGCACGAACTGTGAAGAAAAACCTCACAAATGAACGAGAAGCAAACGACAACAAATCGGATGTTGATTGCGCGAACCGTGCACGAGAAAACAAACCAAACCAAAATGATAATGGTCATGTGGTATACCAACATCTGTGACGTTGAAATGGGAAGATCCCCTCTAAAAATAGATTGGACCTCGTCTGCTCAACGGTTTTTTCTCAGTGGCGCGTGCGTTTTTAAGAAATACAAAAAATGCATTTCGTGGTATTACAAACATCAGGATTACCACGATTACCAAAAAACACTTCAGGGGAATGGAAATGTATATTCTAAATAATAAAATGTAAGTAAAGTGTAATTTTATTTGTGAAAAATGGGTTTAATAGCAAAAAACAATGGCATAATGGTTAACAACTAGGGCGTGTCCCTTTAATATAATACTACTATTAAAGTAAACAACAAGAAACCATGATACTTTAGTTATGGTCATGTTAATTGTTTGTCAAATTCAAATCAAATTTTTTTTTACAAGATCAACAGCTGAGAACTGGTGTAAAGAGGTACAGTCTAGTACAATCTACACTGGGGTACCTGAGGGGTTCTTGATGATACAGCTGCTGGCACCATGGAGATCAGCATGCACATAGAGATCACCTGTCAAAATAAAAACAATTATCACTTAACACACAAAATAACACACACATACACTTTACAATGCCAACCCTAGTTCTTTCAAACCTCACATTGATTCAAAGTGAACCAAGTTATAATAAACACACAAACACTTCATGATGCTAACACTATTTTGTTTTTATAATAATGACTTGATTATAAAACAAAAATAATTTACAAATAAAAACACTTTACACTTTAACTAAATTAACAATGCTTTTAAACTAACTTTACTGCCAAATTTGCTCTGGCAAATAATTATATTTAAACATGCCTACAGAACAAGAATACCAATGCTACAAGTAGCCTCTTATTTCATAACTGAATTTCCCATATTATTTGATATATCTTGGTATGTATCAACGTAATAGATCCCACTGGAATGTAAAATCTTTTTATCATGTGTTAACCATCATTTGATGTTGCTGATTTGAACAAAAACAAATTCTTTAACAATACCCCATTACCTATTAAACTTTGCCTACTTGGTCTTGTGTAAGAGACAAAATCCACTGCCACTACATAGGTTAGTACTACCAAATAGCAGTAAGTGCCATTTTATATGCACTTACCCATAGACAGGATAGTACATACCACAGTCTTCGATATACTAATAATGGGGCATTGATTGAGTTAGAAAAACCCCATTGATACATTCATTAAGGGTTATAGACCCATCACACCTCTGGTTAGTACTTTACTACTGAGACACATTTGATCCACTACAACTCACCCCCTGCACCCCCGCTATGTACCAACCTGGTCTGAGATAACGCTTGACAATCAGTTCGTTCTGTTGCTGATCTCGTCCACCTATTACCAAGAAGTTTTCTGAACTGATGAACCAGAGGAACTTTTCAAACCTGAAAATACAAATAAATTATAGACTAAAATATCTCCCTTTAAGTGTACAAAAATAACAGACAATAATACTTTGCTTTTAATCCTCTCAGTGATAATTTTCTGTTTTCATTAATACTTTAACCTGACCTCTCACCAAGTGTCTTTCACACTTCATCCTGCCATACCATACCCATAAGCTGGTCCAAAAACCACAACAGCCAATCAAATGGGTATAATTGTGATAGTAACTAGGGCATGATAAGCATTTACTAACACCAACATGTTAATGCCCTGCCAGTAATCTAGTTATAACATGTTCAAATCATACCTTTGTAACAGAAAAATCAATTTCCACTGAGGGGACTCGAACCAATGACCCTTAATATGAGAGTTCAGCGCTCTACCAACTGAGCTAATAGGGAAATACCCACTAGCAACTGCCAGTAGGAGATGCTCTTTTTGTAGTTTTGTTGTATCACAATATTACTGAAAAGTTTTAAGACTGGATACCATACTACATAAACAAATCTGCACACTATGTAACATACCAGAAAGTTTTTCTTGTCTTGTTTATGCTAGCAATAGTTGCCACATCTTTCAAAGTCTGTTTTGTTTTCTTCTCAGCTGATTTAAATGCCTGTATTAAAATTTAAAAATACAAAATTAGAGATAAATTAAAGAATACCAATATGCACCAAGGCCTTACCTGATACAATTATGTAATGTTTTAATCAAATTTGATATTCCAAAAGTCAAAATCAGTATATACACAAACTTTGTGAACAACCAGATAACACTAACTTTTTTTCTTCTTTTTTTTTCTCCGTGCTTATATCAAATTAAGGTTCAAGCACGTTGTCCTGGGCACACACCTCAGCTATCTCAGCTGTCTGTCCAAGACAGTGTGTTAGTTGTTACTTGCTTAGTGGTTAGTGAGAGAGAAGAGGGTATTGTGGCCTTACACCTACCCACTGAGTCTTTAAGAACTCACTCTGGGTTTGAGCCAGTAACGGGCTGCGAACCTTGTACCTACCAGCTTAACCACGACACCACTAACTGAAGCTTTACAGACAAAGTAAAACACATTGCATTTACAAACACTGATACTCTAAACAAGATTCGATGTTATGGTGCTCCGATTATTTATTTTTTTACAATATCCCCAAACCCCCTGCTTTTTTAGGCTAGGCATGACATTGCATTATCTACATTAGCTTACATGCAGAATTGTTAAAACTGTTTCATAATGAAAAATAACAAAAAATTACTTTTGTTGAAGCATCCACAGTTTTCTGTTCCTTTTTGGCTGCTTGTTTTTTCTTGTCAAAATATCTGAAAATAAATGTTCTACATAATGGGGCAGTTAACAATTCTCAAATATATTATACGTCTCAATAATCAAATAACTTTTAGCTTTATAAAATGTATACATTGTTAGTTAAATGTCATAAACCTGTGTCTTATATGTTACACTGTTGGCAAGTTAATCATCAAAAACCCAATCAGTTGAATGGATCCACTGAAATGGTTCGATCCTGTGACGCAAGCACCTCAAGCAAGCACTCAACCGACTGAGCTAAATCCCGCCCCTAATTTCTCATGAAATCAGACTGTCATTTGTCTTGTTAAAAGTAATCGCGTGTTATGTCTCATCAACTAGTGTTCCTTGCATTATGTCAATGTGAAGTTTTATTTTAAGCAAATATTCTGATGAATTCAGAAACACATGTTCTCACTTTCTAGAGTTGGCATAAGCACTAAGTGAGAGGTCGACATCAATTTTCATTGGTTTCAGGGGCAGGTAATCTTCATCATCTTCATTGTGGCCATCTTCGTATGGGTCACTGTTTTAAGAAAACAAAAACAAGTTAAGCAAGCAACTATAAATAATAAATGTATAAATACACACTGTACAGTTTGTTATAGTTTAAAGAAAACAACAACAAAAAAGCTCAAACAAAAACACCCCACCCAAAAACAAAAGAATATCCTTGTATGGAAACAGATAAAAATATATCACTTTAACAGGGGTTCTAGAATTTTTTTTAATTTTCACTTGCCATGGGCCAGTGGATTTGAAAATTCACTGGCCATGGTGAAAAATTCACTTGCCCAATTTGTAACTGTTGATAAAACAAAAACCCAGAACATTAAAATAATTAACGTTTTAATGTACATTTTGCATACTGAGATCATGTTTAATCAATTTACACAACAAATAGGCTCATTAGGCATACTTTATGGCTTGTTTCAAAAAAACATGCAAACAGTTTTCATCAGTTTAAAATAAAGTTCTCTATTAAAATTTTAAAATAATTGTTTCCACTGAAACCACCTAAGTTATAAAAGTAATCCATGTTATATCTACCACCTCATCTTAAAGCAGTGATAGTAATTCTCAGCTGATCATACCTGAGCAGCAGTGTTATGTGATTGGTGTCGAGCCGCACCGACTTGATGGCACAGGCAACCGGGTCATGTATTAACTGTGCCTCTTTGATCAGCTTCCAGATCTCGGTCCAGTCAATCTGATTGGCCAGAGCACTCCGAACTCTCAACAGAGCCTCGTCAACCTTCAAACAGAGATAACAAGCATTCGGAGAGTACGGCTAAAGAAATACATGTGCCCTACCGAGTGCAACAACTTTTCATAATCTCTTAATTTCAAGGGCTGTAACTCTCTGAAAAAAATGGGTAAATTGCTATGACAGTTAAAATTTCATCTGTAACAGTATATGATAAAGATATACACAAAATGTCATCTCAATATCTTGAGGCATTGCTAAAAGAAAAGTTCGGAAAACACATTTTCATATCTCCTGAGATCTATGGCCATAACTCTGTGAATTCGTGAAAAACAATTAACTCATTAATTCTTTTTCATGAATTCACACTTTGTAGTGCATTCTGCATAATTATTTACTTACAGAATTTGACACTGTCAATACCAAATACATTAATTATAAAGTTGTTATATGAAACCAAAAAATATATAATTATTAATTTCAATTCCTGCAATAGATGTATACAACAAAATCAGTAATGAAATGATACAGTTATAATGATTACTATCAAAATATAGTCCGTCCCATCATTCTATAAACATGTTTTTTGCAAATAATTTCAGTTTGGTTTGACGTAAGAAAAAAAGTAAAAGTGTTTTGGAAATACTATCTTTGTGTGCAATTTACAAATCATAGTATGAAAAAAGGTGTTCCCTGTGGGACGGACTATAGTTAACATTACTGTACCATGATTAATATTAATTAACACAAGCTAAAATATCAAAACATAGTTATTTTTACAGACTTACCAATGGAAGATTCATCTCTATCAACTGTCCTCTTAGTATGTCCGATTCCTTTAAAAGAAAGAAACAGAAGATACAACAAGAGCTACAGTATACTTGCTATCATTAACAGACTCATTATGAAAATAACTTTTAAAATGTTCTCCAAATTTATTTTTAAAAATAATTATATCCACATCCACACACACACACACATCCAGACCCAAACTTTCATATTTACTATTAGCATACCTGTTCTTTCTGAAGTTCATTTATTCTCTTTTCGTGATCTTTTCTCACATTTTCCAGTTTCTTCAGTGCAGCTTTTTCCTACAAATAATATCAGAGTCCATGTCAAACAAGCTTAAGAAAGCAAATTACCAACATTTGCTTGATGTACTCATCAAAGAATCTGGAGAACAATGGATACTGGCCACATTCTAACAGTTTGTTTTTGGTGCTCCCAATGTTAAACAAGAATATTAAACCCATATAGTTAAATCCAAATCAAGCATACAGCTTTGCATTACTAACAAATGATAATATAAAACATGATTTTGAAAATCTCAATATTAGATACCACTTAATGACATAAATGATCTTTTTCCATCAGAAATGAAATGACAGTCAGACTTTATAACACTCCAGCACTTTGTTAAATCAGGAAAGGGAACAAATAATTGTTTAACCACACTTCAGCACATTTACAAATACAGCTGTTTGGTGTTTAACATAGTTTAACACTTGGTCTAGAGTCAAGGAAACTAGCACATAGGTTACATAAGAAAGTATGTGGCAAGAAAACACCTATTAGATACACTGAAGTGATCGAATCCACAACCTACTGTATCTCAGGTAAGCGCCTTATTGTCCTATATTCTGTTAAATCACAGGCTATCAATGCACGAGAAGAATTAGTTTTACTATAATTTTGTAATAAATAATGTCCCTCAGCTATCTGTTTGAACTAGAACATTAGTGAATCAATGTTTGTACCTGTTGTAATGTCTTTATATCCAGTCTCTGACTTTCCACTTTCGAAAAAAATTCATCCACAGCCTACAGAAAAGAGAAGAAATGTTTGTTGTACAATATTATCAGGCACTAATCTAGCTGGCAAAATGAATCCTTTTTTTTTTCTCTCTAAAAGTTGGCTCAAGTCACTGACTTATTAATAGTGGTGAGAAGTGCAAGCTGCTGTAATATTGGATTTGAAAAACAAAATCACACAATAGATGTCAAGACATGAACTTATTTATTCAGTGTCATAGGTCACTTCAGTACCATGTTGGTTTCTTTTTTTACTTTAGTGTAAGATTTCGTTTTAATATAACAATGACACAATTAATTATCATGTTAATGGAAATACTCAATTGTTTTGCTTAAACGTTATCAATGAAAATGTTAGTAGTATTCGACAACAAAATATTATGATTTGGACATAGCGTATAATCAGAAACTTTCCATATGAATGCAGAACCAAAAAAAAGTTTGTTTTATTTAATGACGCCACTAGAGCACATTGATTTTTTATCTTATCATCGGCTATTGGACGTCAAACATATGGTCATTATTACACTGGGTTTTTTTAGAGGAAACCCGCTGTCGCCAGCAAGGGATCTTTTATTTGCGCTTCCCACAGGTAGGATAGCACAAACCATGGCCTTTGTTACACCAGTTGTGGAGCACTGGCTGGAACGAGAAATATCCCACCGAGCTACGTCCCGCCCCTTCTGCTGGGGAAGACTAAAGCTAACAATTTAAGGCTAATTGCCAATTATTAATTAATGATAACTCTGTAACTAAATGTTTCACTTCACAAGGTTAAATACTTCAGGTATTCATACTTACAGAGTCAAATGAATCAAATTCTGCATATAATTTGTTTTCATGCTGCCGCAAAAGAAGAGGATGAAATTCTTCATATCTGTAGAAATAAAAAGGTAATGATCCCTTAAAAATACTCAGTAACATAAGCTACTTTATTTAATTCCAACTCAAACTGCAACTTACTGCATCAACGACTACACCTGATTAGCTACAAGTTGTATTCTTAAATGGCTTCACATAATCTAAGTTAGGGGAGCAATTAATCACTCGCCTCAAACTTTTTTCATAGTGAGGTCTATATCAAATGTTGTGGTATGTGGTGTGCTGTACAGGAAGGGGCAGTTGCTTGCTATATTGGTTTTTATGCTTAATGTTAAATTAATGTGCTATGATAGAACACGATGGTATCAGCCATATTGTCTGAGCAAGTTCTTTCCCTCTTGAACATGCCAATGAACTCATTTCATGTAAGTTGTGCTTACAACTTTGCAACTTAAAATTACCAACTTTAATGCATCATTAGTCTGTTTCAATAAATACACATTTTCAACAAATTCTTAGAAATAACGTACGTAATAATTTCCTGCTCCTCGTCTCCTTTTGTAATAGGTCGTTTGTCCTTTTTTTGAATAATGAAACCCTGAAAAACAATTTAGAAAGATAAAAAGAAAGAAATGTTTTATTTAACGACGCACTCAACACATTTTATTTATGGTTATATGGCATCAGACATATGGTTAAGGACCACACAGATTTTGAGAGGAAACCTGCTGTCACCATTACATGAACTACTCTCTCCGATTAGCAGCAAGGGATCTCTTATTTGCACTTCCCACAGGCAGGATAGCACAAACCATGGCCCTTGTTGAACCAGTTATGGATCACTGGTCGGTGCAAGTGGTTTACACCTACCCATTGAACCTTACGGAGCACTCACTCAGGGTTTGGAGTCAGTATCGGTATCTGGATTAAAAATCCCATGCCTCGACTGGGATCCGAACCCAGTACCTACCAGCCTGTAGACCGATGGCCTAACCACGACACCACCGAGGCTGGTAAACAATTTAGATTAATAACATTATGTGGTTATCAATTCACCAATTATCAAGCACACAAATTTAAAATTAAATATTTTTATCTTTCTGTTCAAACTACTGAATATCTTTCTGTCCAAACTATTGACTACATCCAAACTTGCATTGAAAGTTATATTATTTATATTGATAACCTGTATTTTTGCAATTAAAAAAAAATATATCACAATTTAAAAATCAGTCCCCATTTTATTCTTAAAATGTACGAGTTACCCTTGTATTTTCAGACTGTAATTTTTCCAGCAGTTTCTCAGCTTCTTCTATTGCCAACAAGAGTTTTGACATATCTGACAACAAAAAAGAAAAAAGAAAGAGAGAAAAGTGTAACAAAAAAGCATTAAACAAATTCACATTTTTTAAATATAAAAATTGTTTCTGGCATTCAACTACACAAACATGATGAAACAAACCTATAAGACAGATTTAACCAAAAAATAAATTAAGAAAATACAAGTTCAGAATCAACTTACTTTTTCATTTTTATTGTCAATAATTACCAGAATTAAATTAATGTTTATCATTTTCAACAACAAATGTAACTTTTGACATTGAAGCCAGGCAGGTGGTAATTACATTGTAAGTACACATGTTTTAGTTGTCAGAGACTTTTAGCTACCTTCTGGAATGCTAAAATCTTTTCCTAGTCGAACATTTTCCGTGAATCCCACTCCCCGTAGACAGTGATCAAGAAGAGCTGGACCATAATCTGTATGAAAATGTAAAAAAAACCAATTCAATAATGTGTATAATAAACGTAACAATATATATATAAGGATAATATCAACTGAGTCTATGTTATTAAGTATTTGTCAAGGCTCTGCCTCGACAAATACTGATTAACTAGATGAGGTTGATATTTTACATATTAAAAAAACCGAGTAACGAATTCTATTTATTCTATAACACTTCTGAAATAATATTTTCATTCGAAATTTAGTAAATTACATCACTAAAGTGGCCTCCATCAGTAATATAACATTATCACGATTAGCACAAATTACTTTGAGGTCACACACTTTTAACTGAATCTTATGAAAACGATATGCTCAGATATACAGGTATTGATGGCTCGTAAACAAATGAACCATTCACAGCAACACATTATTACCAAGATACCTTGAAAATTTGCATATACCTTTAAATTTGCATGCCATTATTAACCGGGTTAATACACTAAATTATCACATGGGTTTATGACATGGATATCATGGGCAAGTTATAGGGTATATATATATATATATATATATACACACACTGTATTATATCATTAACAAACCCTACATATCCCATCTGCACATCGACAAAGAACACTTTTATTCTACAAGTGTTTACTGAAAACTCAAACTAAATAAAGTACAAACATGTATGTTCCTTTCTGATATAATTCATAAAAGTTGGCCAATATTTACAGGTTTATCAACGTAAGCCAGCAACCAGCTTATTTTTTTCAATTATTGCAACCTCTGTGCTATTTCTTTTTTCTTTTTTTTACATACTTCCTTAAAGATTAATTACTTTTCTTTGCATGGCTCTCAATGAACATATCCATCAATCAACCTCTTCCTTTAAAACATAAATATCACCAGCAATATTCTAACCTAGGTTTGGTATGAGCATCTTTTTCAACGGATCACCTTCCCTCCCTGATAAAATGATCTGCCGGAGTCTGGAATTAAGAAGCATATATTATTCCACATACCCAGCACACAAATATCATGCAACATACCGTAATAGTATATCTACAATGACACTGGAAAGATTTTATCACGGGACCAAAAGCTCTAACAAGAATAGGAACAGAATGTTTGGTTAATGACACCTATGGCTTTTAGCATATGGCTTTATGATGCAGAGGACCATACTCCAAAATCTGAGGTAATCAGAAGTCTGTTCACGTGATTGTAACTGTTAAAACTATTAGTGTGCTGCACATTAAGTGTCCACAGGTCAGTCTAGAACAGTATATGCATTTTTGAAATGTATGATAAAAGTGCCAGTGATCCTTAAGTTTGCAATTTTGAAGTTTAGATCATAATGATTCACCGGCTAATACACGACTGGAAGTGCACACCAATTTGAAGTTGAATAACCAATATGCAAAATCAAGGACAGTTCGCATAAAATAGTTCTAAAGTCCTAAATACTGCTTCCACAGAAACTACTACTACAAAATACCACCATGGGATCTTTTATATGCACTTTTCTACAGACAGGACAACATATACCATGGTCTTGAGAAAAAAAAAAGGACCAAAAACCCCACCAACCCAAAACCCAGTGAGTAAATGTGTGGATCCTACAACGCTTAACCATTAAGCTGCAACCAACAGTGTTCCAAACATTTAATAATGATATAGTTATAAATTCATATTCAAAGGACCAGCTAAATGTCTTTTTTTAACATTTGTTCTATGACTGTTCCAAAGTCTTAGATATAAGAAACTGAACAGCGGAGCCAAGACAAAGGTGAACACATACAATTTGATAACCGACAGTTTTGTTTGGAATCAGAAATAACCCCCCCCCAAAAAAAACCCCACCCCATAATACTATTTGTTAACTGGCTCATTATTAATGTAAAATATTATATATGAGCCATCACATGGGAAAACCTACAACTTAGCACAAAAAAAAGTTTGTCTTATTTTTGGGTAAATAACAGGTAATAACCTTACAAAACTAAATCTCAGGTATTTGGGCTCTATCTTAATTATATCTAGTAAAAATACAGCATTAATGACGTCACGTTTTCAAAATCAAAGGAGACAGCATCAAAATGAAATTTCAACGTTATTACCATATTCTAGGTTACTTCCCACCCAATTTCAACGACATCAATTGATTCGGAATCGGTACTTTGTTAATTTTATTTTTACCCAGTATTTTAAGTTATATATTCCGATTATTATTATTTTTTAAAGCAATATATTCCGATTTGATTTTTTAAAATTAATCTACAGATCCCATACATGAATGTAGGCTAATACTAATTAGTGAGAGATATGAAATTTAGCCAACTACAACATTTCGCACCAATGTTTTTCAATTTTCTGTTACATATTGCACTCCACCCCACTTTATTCAGATTCCTGTATCCACTATGGAGTAATTTTATATTTTGTTGGTGTCGTACTGTCGAACGATATCGTTTCATTCTTTGGTTGGTAGTGTGCATGTTGTAACCTGGTACTTGGGGCGGACAAAGGGTCGAATGGTTTTATATTTAGTTTTGTTTCTGTTGTGACAAGTGTTCTCGCAGCTCCATTTAAGCGGGGCGGCCGACCCGCTATTGCATTTTGCCATCCTGCTTTCGTGTTTTGCCGCCGCCCCCTTTATTTTTCTCCATCCCTCTTTATTGTCCCGCATCCTACTATATTTTACAGAACCCAACTCCACTATTTTATATTGGACACTTTTTTTCACACTGAAAAATAATAATCGATCATTCGACATCAAAGAAAACAAGCCGCGGTGTGGAAACTTTTCATTTTGGAGGTATCACCGCTTATAAAAATAACGGAAGTGGTAGTGTTCATCATTAAAAGTATTTTTCTTGGATGCCAAATTATATACATGTATACACCGCCTTTACAAAAACGAAACTTATAAACTTTTTATTACCTGGCGATATCAGTGCGATCGATTCATTCGATGAAGAAATAAAAAGAACACAGACATGATATCCCAATTTAGGGGATCACCTTTATTTTTTTTAGATATCTTGAAATCTTTATTAAAATAATATTAAAACAAGGGGTATGTCTTTTTGCAAAGTTGACCAATACCCAACAATAGGCCTACACGTAGCCCAAGTACTCGGGCTAGCCTATATGGTAACCATGTTTCCCACCTCTTTTTTCTTTTTGTCTTCCGGTTTCTTTTTTAGGGTGGGGGGGGTGGGGGGTGGAATGGGTGGAGGGGGGTGGGTGGAGGGGGGGGGTGGGGGGTGGAGGGGGCTTCCACCCTCCTTTAACTTTTACCCAGCGAGAAAATTATGTAGGCCTACATTTCCTTCTGCTCGTTTTCCATTTCCCTCAACTTCAAAATATGGTCATAAATTTGATTTTCAGATTATTTTCTAAAAGACAATCCACTGCATCCTTTCTGTAACTTGTGCTAATTGGATCAGGTTCAGTGTCATTCTGCTCACTGGTGTTATCATCAGATAAGTGTTTGACTCTATGTTCAGTATTATTGTCAACATATACTGGACTGTATTTATCATATTCATCCAATACAGTTAAAGTTAAAGTTAGAGAACATTGATTTATTAATCATCGGCTATTGGATGTCAAATATTTGGTAATATTGACCTATAGTCTTACAGAGGAAACCCGCTACATTTTCTATTAGTAGCAACAGATGTTTTATATCGACCATCCCACAGACAGGACAGCACATACCACGACCTTTGATATGCCAGTCATTGTGCACTGGATGGGACGAGAAATAGCCCAATGGCTCCACCGATGGTGATCGATTCCAGACCTACCGCACATCAGGCGGGCACTTTACCACTGGACTACGTCCCGCTCATCATCTAATACAGATACTGTTTCTTCCGTTTCCATTGTTCTTAGTCTTGGTCTATTTTGAATTCCAAAATGTGCCTCAAAGAGTAGGCCTACTTCAGGCTCTTGTAAAATTAAAATATACATCTGTAAGGAAAGAAACTCCTTCTATACAAATCATGTGAAGTGAGTAAAGTGAACAGATATTATAATAATTTAATAATTATCACACATGCGCATACACACACAGCAATACTACTACTACTACTACTAATAATAATAATAAAATTGGTTGAAGGAAAAACAACCTTTCGAGAATTGAACTACTATACCTCTGCATGTTAATTTCTAGGCCAGCTTATGCAATGACATCATGACGTATAATAAAGGTATATAAATGAAACGTTTCTGTTACTGTACCGCAATGTGTGTGCAGATGACAGTAAATTTGTTTGCAAACGATGGTAAAATAAATAACTACAAATGTAGTATTGTTACAGATATATATATATATATACAGTGAAACCCCTCAACACCGGACCCCCTCTAAACCGGAATCCCCTCAAAACCGGACGTTTTCCGCGGTCCCGTGATTTACACATCTTTTAACACTATATTTTACCCCTCTAAACCGGAAACCCCTCTAAACTGAACACCGGACAAACAATTCGGTCCCAATGTGTCAACTTAGTGTAAATCCTACCCCTGAAAACCGGACGATCAAACCGATACCAATCAATATGGCGCCCACCTGTCTGTGAACACCGATAGCTAGTGCAATATGCGCATGCTCGAGATCGCTGTTATCAGTGTAATCACCGCTGCATACAGTACAGGTACCACTCAGCAGGCAAGATTAGCAACTTGACAATAAACAATTAAAAGGACTGATCGCAAGCTTTGGTATGGAGTTAACTACTGTAAACACATTGATTGTGTTGTAATTATGGTTAACATTAGCGGAGTTCGGGTTTGGGTTAGATGTCTTTATTAAGTTACGTGTGTGTTTTAAGGTCTTAAATGTGATCCTTCACAAACATGTCTCATGATTTGCTCAAAGATTGACACAAATAACAGGGAATTTAATTTGCTGCCTTCCTATTGTGTGAATGTGTTGGGTTTTTTTTAAACGTTTGTTTAGCAAAATAAAGAGTAAGCAAAAGTATATGTTGGCTTTGCGTAGTCGAATAGATGTTAGTAGTGTTTCATTTTCATGTCGATTTTCAACATGACGGAGCGTCCAGCTAAACGTCGCCGTGTTGAACTCTCGCTCGATGATAAACTCGAAATAATTAAAAGTTTCGAAAGTGTACCTAAACCAACGTTAAGATCTTTGAGTGAAAAGTTTAGTATTGGCAAATCAACAGTTGGAGATAGCATCAAAAAACTAGAGGTTTATAAGGCAGAGTTTGAAAAGAATATTACTCCCATGGATGTTTTTATTTTTCTAAATGCTCATAAATGCACCATTTTTCAACATATTCTTGTTGTTCTTGTTTTAAAACACTTTAACACTTTCCCTATTTTATGGAGAACGGAAGGTATTTCCGTCCAGGCAGACCCCTGAAAACCGGACATTTTACTTGGTCCCATGGATGTCCGGTATAGAGGGGTTTCACTGTATATAATTTTTGTTGTTGTTGTTGTTGTAGGAAATGATTTAGTTTTCAGTATTTACATTATAGAAATAGAAATAGAAATAGTGGTGTTGATTGTAGTCCACAGAACAGGTAGGCCTAACCAAGTGGTAGACCCATGCAACCCGATACGATCCTAATTTGATCTTTGGTCTAACTTATGAATATTGTATTTAACTTCTGGATAAGTTGTTGAACTTTATGTTATGTATAATCATGTACGTTATAAAAACGTATGATACTTGCATACCACATCGATATATAGGACTTCTCCCTATGCTTGTAAATGTGTATCAAAGTACATGTACTGATGATATTGTTAACGATCTCGACCGATGTTCTCAGGTACAAAATACAAAATAGTAACCAAACACTAGTGTACATACAGATATATGTTTACTTCAAACTGATCTTTATGTAATGAAGAAGATGTCATCTTCTAAATTCTTCAAAACAAACAACGCAAACAGCATGTCAACTTTTACTTCCGCGTTTACATGTCACTTTTACTCTGTTTCTGATGTCATGCTAAGTTGTAGGTTTTCGCGTGTGATGGCTCATATATAGAAGTAACATGCAAAAACAGGAACCTAACGTATATGCTCTTTTAATTTTTTTAAAAGATAAAATACAAATTGAAAAATATATACTATATAAAACTGTCAATTTAAAGAATATGAGGACTATTAGGCACCTTGGTCCAAATTCCTAGAAACAAGGCATGTCAGTATATTGTTCTAGATAAATTTCTGACAACACAAAATGCACTAACCTTTTTCCTTTCTTCCATTCTTTAACTCTTTTTTTCTTTTATTTCAACTTTCCATTGTTGATCCCATTTTTAGAATGTTTATGCATTAATATATGTATATCCATGTATATTAGTACTATTGTAACATGCTATAATTATCTTATATATCAATATGATTAATATTTTATAACATTACTGTAAGGTAGTGATATTGGGGACCCATCCCTGACACTATTATATTTGTTTCTGGGGTACTAAACTTGTTTATAATAAAAAAAAAAGAAAAAAAAAAAGTTTTCTTTTTATAGGACAATGGCCTTTTTAATACTAATGACATTTATTAATAGATGGAATATATCTTACATTACAGTTATTATGTAAGGTGTTTTTTATAGCAAGCTGACACTATACACAAGTGGCAAATTAGTGATTTATCAAATTTTAATTATCAGAATTGTAAAACATTTTTCTTCAATGAAAGATATTTTGTGTAACATAATTTTAAACTACCAGGTAATACTAGTAGTAATTCAAAAGTAGATGACATGAATTTTGCACTCAAGACCAACTGACTTTAAACCCCTCTCTTGCCCCAAAAATATGCACTGTACTTTTCTTCTGTGGGTACTTCATGCTGTTTGGCTACATCCAATGGATATATTTCTCTGACTGCAAAGCGAACATCTTGGCTGTTATCTGTACGTGGACGCAATATATTCAGAATGGTATACTCATAATCTGTCAGTACGATGTTTCCCTAAAATAGAAAAAAGAAGAAGAGTAAATGCTTTAATAAATTTGAATAAGAATACACATGTATTTAAGAAAATGGAGTGAAAATCATTGATATTTTAAAACGTTAAGATCAGTAAAATTGTTACACGGACAACAAACACAAAACAGTCGACAGATTTTAAAGAACAAAGAACCAAGTAACTTGTTTTATGTATTTTTTTGTTGAAGCTATTGTTTCATGAATATATTATAGGAAAGTAACCTTTAATAAGGTAACACATGAAAACCAATTTTTTTTGTTGCAAGGCCTTTATAAAAAAAATATATTACAAACTTTAAAGTGCTCAGTAATATCCAACTTATTTGAGAGTGGAATTTTGAAAATTGAGAAGAGAATACATATATTACAGTGTCACTATTATAACATCACTGCATAATACAATAGCTTTAGCTTCTTATGTTTGTTTAAGTACATTCATTTATTAATCATCGGTTATGGATGTCCAACATTTGATAATTTCAACATTAAGTCTTTGAGAGGAAACCCACAAATATTTTTTCCAGTTGTGGTGTACTGACTGGGACGAGACATAGCCCAATGGGCCCACCGATGGCATCAAGCGTGCGAGTTACCTCTGGGCTACGCCCCTCCACGATTAAGTTCAATGTTACAATCATGTAATACCCCAGCCTGCAACAGAGGATGTATTTTTCTTCCCATAACAAACAATATAACCTGCTATTTTAACATATTTTGATATCTGTCGCTGAATGATTAAATGTTTATTCATTGGCTTGTTCATTTTGGTATTGAAATTGATACTTCTTTCAAAAGTAATATAGCTGTTACTTGTTATGCAATAGAATGGGATCTTTCATGGTAAACTTTTACCCAATTATAATAATTACTAAGTTACAAACAACTTTTCATGATAACACCACCACTCACAGAATATTTTACTTAATTACTTATTTAAAAAAAACAAAAGTAGACACAATACATGGTAAAATATGGTACATGGTTTGTGGGTTTTCCCCACTGTTGTTCAAACACACCCTATCATACAGCTCCAAAACCACATGGTATGCGGCTTCTGCTGAACCAAACTGAAGGTCGACAATCCGATCCACTCCAAGTTGTCTAATCGTTTCGAGGCGACGACCCTTTAGGTGTTTTCTCATCTGAAACAGAAATAAATTAATCTCACTATCAGATAGAGAAGGCCCAACACAAAGTGACTAGAATAATACTAAAAACAGTTTAATAATAGTACAACAAAACATATTATTAATTATTAGAATTAATCATAACCACTGGTGGAATGATTACTTTTATCAACTGGAGGATGCATGCAAGAATAAGTACAGGGTAACGTCTCATCCACAAGTACATGTAATGTATTTTTAACCATTACTAATTATTATAGTGTGACTGTACACAGATGTAGGTAAATATATACTTATGGAAAAAGGTTCATGTACCCCAAATAAAGTCTCACCTAGTATCAATAATAAATAATTTCTTGAAATCAATTTGATTCTTCCCTCAATACCATTAAATATATACATGTACACTTTGCAACATGAACAAGAACCTTTTTTTTTTTAAATTTAAAAATTGATTACCGGTAATGAACAGGCTATGTCTAAATATTTTGAACATTCTTTTAAGTTTTATTGGCATAGTATACTTACAAGATACTGAAGTATAGATGCTAATAAAATTGGCTACTTTGATCAATTTTTTAAAATATCTATTTCTATCCTTAATGTGCAGTAACAAGTTTTATTCCTACTTTTACTTTCACCAAGTATCACAAAATGTAATATAAAACCACACACTACACATTTCAACTGTACAATGAATAAAGACCTGGGACCTAATTCACTAAACTCTCGCAACTGTGTGATCTCGTAGTGCAATGCTAAAAGACTTGCAAAGAGGATGCTTTGTTGTCTAGCAGAGCCTAAGAGAGCTATGTAAATTAGGACCCTGGGCCCCATTTTTACTAAGCAATCTTAGAGCTAAGATCACCTTAACTGCATAGAAAAAAGAAAAAAAGGTTTTATTTAACGACACACTCAACACATTTTATTTACGGTTATATGGTGTCAGACATATGGTTAAGGACCACACAGATTTTGAGAGGAAACCCGCTGTTGCCACTACATGGGCTACTCTTTCCGATTAGCAGCAAGGGATCTTTTATTTGTGCTTCCCACAGGCAGGATAGCACAAACCATGGCCTTTGTTGAACCAGTTATGGATCACTGGTCAGTGCAAGTGGTTTACACCTACCCATTGAGCCTTGCGGAGCACTCACTCAGGGTTTGGAGTCAGTATCTGGATTAAAAATCCCATGCCTCGACTGGGATCCGAACCCAGTACCTACCAGCCTGTAGACCGATGGCCTAACCACTATGCCACCAAGGCCGGTACCTTAACTGCATAGCTACATAATGCACTTAAGATGATCTTAGCACTAAGATCGCTTCATAAAATGAGACCCTGGCTTATTGTTCCTGAATCTTTAAAATGTTGTACCTTGTTACATGTATCATCAAGGTACATGTATGTAACTTGTGATTTTGCTGTCAAGTCAAGTACATAGATCAAATTATTATGTTGATTATCAGGGGTGGGAACTGGTGAACTGTAAAAAAGAGGAAATCTAGAGGGGTCCCGGAAATTTTGGAGGAAAGGATGATTAAAATGCGAGGACAGGCAATGTTTCATGAGAGGAAAACAGCTGATCCAAGGAGAATTCCCACCCCTGTGATATTGATTTCATTTCATTTATCAACCGATGACAATAATTGACCCCAACAATGTGCTGTTAAATCATTAAACCAACAAATGTTTTAGAAGTATATTTGTGTTAAAATGTATACAGAAATGAAAATTACATGTAAATTAAAGTTAATGAGCACAATTTCATATAACAAACAGAAAATAGTGGTACAAAAAATATAAAAGGGTGAGAAAATGGTAGATTTGTATTAAGTAAATATAAAAAAAAAATTGAAACTGTACCTTCATTGAAAATCCTGATGGAGCTGGATTTTTGGGCCAATCAAAATCTGTGCTGTGAAGACGGATTCCCGACTCCAATAAAATGACAGCCTTCTGATCAGGTCTGTGAAAAACATAACATTTTCAGCCTTTAGAAAAACATCCCCTGTCATGTTGCTAACAGTAAAACAAACATAATTTTTTCAAATTAATTATGGCTGTGCTGGTGAAATCACGAATGGTGATGGACCAAGTACTCCATCATATTAGATAATCCGAGAATGGCGACTAGAAGCAATGGAGATAGACATTTAGATGGTAGACTAGATGGAAAAACTAAGAATGGTGATTATGCGTGGATAGATGGAATGATTTTCTAATTTTACGTTTTGCCAATGCCTTTTCCTATTTTTTTTGAAAAATCTTTTTCTGATATATCAAGTGAATTTGAAATTCTCCCAAACAAATCAACATACCTTTGGAGGCGAATGAGGTAGGTCTTGTTGTCAATATCATAAACATTGGAGACACGCATGCCAAGAAACCTGCAAAATAAAATTATAAAAAATTTTACAAGGCTGTTTTATGTGCTTATTTCGATTATAGATATTATTACTTCATATTCACTTGGTGTCGTTTAATACAGAAATAGTTACTGATAAAAAAAAAGAAAAAAAAAGACAGTAGAAATGTTTAACAGTAAACACAATATGGACAGCAAATGTTCCTTGTTTTGTATTTTAAATAGTGCATTACATGTTATACATTATTGAAAAGCTGGTGAAGCCATCAAAAAGAAATATTTTTTTTTTTTTTAACGGCGTACTCAACACTCAACGTTATGTCAAGAAGCCTTAGTAATTAAAGGTTTAGAGATCAATCATCCTAGGCGGTTATGTATTTAATAAATGTGACTGAGAAAGGGTTCTTATTCATTTATTCATTAGACGCAGTGTACGTTATATCTATTAAATGCAAAAGAAACGATTTGTCACTTGCTGATAAAAACGAAGCCGTTACACTGTTGGAAGTCCCAGCACCTGAATTGGTTGGATTGTTAAAAAATATGAACAAAAATCAAACACCCTGTTATTTATGGATCATCACTAAAAGTATCTGCTATATTGTTAGACACCAATCAACGGTCATGCATGCAATGTAGATTGCTGGAACTGATAACGACTCACTGGCCGAGTTTAACTTTAATTGCTTAACAATAGCCAAGTCATTATTTGGGGATCGCAAATAATGCCAAAGCTTGCCACATCTTTTGTGATGAAAAGAACACCAGACCATGCAGTCAACACTGTAACTTTGTACATGGTTACGTAATTCTACTAGTAAGGTGCATTTTGTCAATCAATGGCCCAATAATTAAGGAAACTGATTTCATTTTGTAAACATGTGCACCAATAAACTGTGTGATGGTTCTGTTGTTTTAAGTTTATCTCATTAACCACATTATCATGGCTAATACACTTTGTTTACATTACTGGATGGTCAGTACTTTTTTATGCACAAAGTTTGTGTTTATAAGACAATGACGCCCAGTAACAACAGGTAACAAAGACGCTAAAAAATAATACCAATTTAATACTGGCAGATTAAAAGAAAAACATCACTAATTATAATTTTTATTTTTTAATTATTATTATTTCGTTTTACATTTATATATTATATCTAACTGCATGTATTAACTACAATAGTTCAGGTATGAAGTACCTCTCTCTGCTCAACTGTCTCCCATGCTTTTTTGTAGTTGGATGGCTGTTACAAAGTGAAAGTCGGTAACTATCAGTTAATTGACTAACCCAGTTAATTGCATGTAATAACGCTGCACCGTGGGTATGCAAATAAGTGGGTTTGACTGTAGTTGTTAAAGTTTAACTGTTTTCAGAGTATGACAAATATTTTGAAAAGTCACTAGCCACAGGGCTAGTGGGTTTGTGAAAACCACTAGCCCACCAAGATAAAGCACTAGCCCAAATTCCTATCAATTATAACTGGATTTTTATATAATTTTTGTAACATTATACATTTACGAGTATAACAGTAAAATAAAACAAACACTTAAATCATGTTGTAACTTTCAGTTTTTTGTCGTGTTGTACGTTTGGTTTTTTTATCAAGTGTGATCCATCGTCAATGTTCTGTTTTCGCTTTTGCCCTCTCCTCCGGGGAAAAATAATTGAGCAAACTCATGGTTGATATCTAAACCCACTATCAAAATAATTAAATTTAAATGAGAGTACGACAGTGTGACACACGGTAATAGATGGTTCAGCATATTCGGTAGTGGGTTATACATTTAGGGCCCTACTATTTACGTCACCAGGAACGGAGATGTCAGTTGCTCAAATACAGTAACAGGGCATTATCCTGTGTCAGACCGATATCAAAAGAATATAACGGCGACATCTAATCCGTTGTTAATTGATGAACAAAAAAGGTATCATCTTGTATCGGCAGCTGCGACGCATTATCCAGACCCAGGGTTTGATCTTAACGGTAGTCCAGTAGTCTGAGACTACCTGAAAATTAACATGACAATCTGAAGCTGCAACATGTAGTCCATTGGACCACTTAGAATTAAAAAAATTATTTAGCACAAATGAAAAATTTTGTGGATCTACGCTAACCTATTTCAAACAGCAGAAACAGAGGCTTGTTCAGAAAACAATTGTATCGCAATTAACTTGACTGGTCCCCCATCATATTACATTCATTTACAGTACGCGATGCAGTTTTGTTTTTAAATGTTACTGCATCTTGACTAAACTGAGCATACACGAGTTAGGCTACACATTGTGTAGTCGATGCAGTCTTCTGCCAAAATACAATCATCTTGAATCTGGAACTAACGGGATTCCTCGCACATTTTCATAGAATGGTAGTTTAATTTGCCAACGTCACATCGGAATGAAAGAACTGCGAAGTTGACCATGCTCAACAAAATAATAATTATGCATCGATCGGCAATTGTCGCACGTTTTCGTAAAACGGTACACGCGTCACTGAAGCTAAATTTAAGCGAGGTGTTCTGATAGAAATGCCGTTATGGACACTGCCGATACATGCATATTAATTTTCACGGAGTTACAAAGATGTAATTTTTCCCATTTTAACGCAAAACTGCTTGCATGTTTCAATAAACTTTTCATCTCAGATTACATCATTTAACAATATTTATGTTCCGTTTTTATATCTCAGGGCTGGCCACAATTTCCAAACACAAAGTGCCTGTTTATCCCTTTTTATAAACTGTTTATCCATAGTCCGCAGCAAGCATGCGTGTGAGGCCTCTGATTATTATATCGAGTACTGTATTTGACCGGAAGTAGGCCCACGTCTTTGAATAAGCACCCAGGCATTTAAGAAATTACTAGTAGGCATAAATTTATTCATAAATCATGGTATTTTATGTCGGTGTCCGTGAAGTAAATTGCTGAAAACGTTGAAGAATCGACAAAAAGCTATTTAGAACATTACGATCCAGGGCCCCGTTCCACGAAGCGATCTTAGCACCAAGATCAACTTAAGTGCAAAGGGTAGCTATGCGCCTAATGTAATCTTAGGGCTAAGATCGCTTCGTGGAACGGGGCCCAGCACGTTACTAAAATGGATAAGTAGACTCTTTGTGAAATAAGTTTTCGCTTTATCTATGTGATCTCCCGCAACACGTGTGATGCAAAATGAGGTCAGGGAATTCCCACCGCACGGTCGGTTTTTCACTAATGTAGTAGTGTTTCGTATTACGAAATTAGGTTGTCAATCTGCAAGTTTCCGTATTTGTTTTACAATTAAATTGATGTATTAAATATACATGCAATTAACATTTCTAAGGAAAACCGATGGTATACTCCCGCTGAAAATGGTGAAAATTAAATGTCCAGAAATGCAATGTCCTGCATCTACAAGAAAATTTCATCCTGAAAAATAGAGGAGTATACTTTTTTAATATTTAAACTCGTCAGTCATGAACCCTCCCCTCTCAAAAAACAACCCAGAACCCCCCACCCCCCCCAAAGACATATTTAGTAATACAGGGCTTAGAAGTGTTTGTGTGATGTGAAATTGTTTGAAACATACAGTTTAATTTTGATTTAAACTGCTTACGTCTTGGGACTAGGTAATTTGTTTGTGGGCTTTGAGAGTTACTTTACCGGAGGTCAATTCAACATTTTAGGATATGGCCAGCCCTGAGTTATCTAACATTAAATGAATGTTTTGATTGAACCAATTATAATTTGTCTACACATAATTACACTATATTTCAGCCATTGTACTTCAGTTTATCAATAACGGATCACAATGAATAACGGATCTTTGAGTTGAAACAAAAAGTTTTCAAATATTTCTTTACAATAATAGCTAACAAATATTTTATTATGGCAATATAAGCTTATTATTGCAAAGAAATATTTAAAACTATTTTGTCTGTGATCTGTTATTCACTGTGTTGCAATATTCATAACCCAACTGGAGTAGGTAATTGAATGTTTCAGTTTCGCATGACATAACGTTAAGTAATTTACAGGGCTGGTGGGGGATGGGGAGCTTGTAAAGATTTTTTTTATGAATTATATATACAGGCGCAGATCTAGGTGTCCTGATTGGGGAGAAGAAATGCCCCTAATAATACCATGGCCACTGAGCAATGCAGTAGGCGTACTAATCATTTTAGTTCATATTTAACAGGTCAAGCAACATAATTTGATATAATACCAGTGTCAGTTCCAGCCTGAATATTGATTTGATGTGTTTTAGTATGAACTGATATATTATAATTATATATTAATAGTATGTACAGAACATGCATGATGATTTACCCAGTACTAAATTATCAAAATAACAAACCGTAGTGTTATTTTAACTTCAAATTATTACAAAATATGGACTACCTGAAACTTCAAGGGACTATCTGAAATGAAAGCCAGGTAGTCCTGTTAACCCCCTAAAAAAATGGTGAAGATCTAACCCGGCAGACCGCTACACGTAATAGGCCAAGCAGAGTCATTGCATGTGCGGTTACCATTAAAGTAAATTGTTTTCATGATTGCCGATAACCACATGTCTGCGAAGTGTTAAATTAGAAAACAATAGGTAAATAAAACAAACACTGAAATTCAAAGCATGACTGGGGTTTACTTGACTGAGATTAACCTGTTGTCGCGATTGGTGATTTCCAAGTTCTTAGTCTAAAACATATGTGCGAGATTAACTACCACGTGACGTGTCCAACCAATCAAAACATGCATGTCATTAGACTTATTTCCTGTGCCAGAAACTTGAATGGGAAAAGTAAACAATGCATGCTGTAACTGTGGCGATGTAGAGATAGCATGTTACTGCAGTTTGCAGACCTAGTTCAAGTGGATTGTTATTATATATACTGATTGCGTTGTTAATATTATTCGATGACAAACATCACAATCAAATTTATTAAACGATATTTTAGCCGAAAAGAAAAAAAGAAACAAAAAACATGATCGAGCGACAAGGAGGGGGTTTTGCGTTTCTCACTAGCCCAAACTTAAAAACCACTAGCCACGGGCGTCAGGCTAGCAGATTTGTCGAACTCTGTGTTTTGTGCACAGATGTTTGTGCATTCTCATGGAATAAACTTAATGTTCACAAAATATGTTAATCGAATAAACCGAATCTGTATTGAATATGTTGGAGACATTTTGGGGGGGTGTTTTTTGTTAAATAATGACACTATAAGAGCACATTAATTTATTAATCACTGGCTATTGCATGTCAAACATTTTTCTATTAGTAGGATGGGATCTTTCATATGCACAATCTTACAGATTAGCACATACCAGTCTTTGATATAACAGTTGTGGTGCACTGGCTGGAATGAGAAATAACCCAAAGAGCACATTGACAGAATTCTAGATCGACCGTGCATCAATGTAGTGCTTTACCACTGGACTACATCCTGCCTCTGACACGGATAAAGAGGCTTGTCCTTATATATATTATTTTTGAGAGGTCTGAAAATAAATATGTTTGGCCCTAACCCTAACACTGACTGAGTGACAGTGTTGAAGACATGTCTAAACATATCTAAAATGACGTGAGCTGGTCAAAACGGAAAGATTTCCGCCCGCACCCCTCCATTTGGGGTATTGAATTAGCGATATCAAGCGCTAGGGTCTGGATTCGAACTCCAGACCATCGGGACTGTAGCCGAGCACTGTATCCACTTGGCCACGCAGTGGATCAACAAGTGAGACTGCATTTTAATAGTTTTAAATCTCATAGCGTGTATTTTGACGGAATGAACCGAGTGTTTACGGAATAAAACAAACCTTTAGTCCCATAATGCCTCATTGTGTCTTCTGTGCTATATTTCTACCAAAAGCACCAATAAAAGCACCGTATTGGAGGAAATTTTACAAAGAATAGTCAAAATGTCTAATTTTTCAACAGCAAAACGTAGTGATACTGGATTACGAAATATAAATATTATGTTGCTCAAGATTTATCTTGAACAAATAGTGTTTTAAAAGTAGGGGTACATTTATATAAAGGTACGTTTTACTTGTATTCAACACAAATTGTTAACAACTACGAAAAATTACTCTCCTACAATACGAAATATGTATGTTACTTTTCTTTTAAAGTTTGTCCAGACACAAATCTTGAAAAAACCATTACAATGACACAGATACCACATACCTGATGCTAACCATGTCATCTATATCGACTTTGCTGAGAGCGCATAGGGAAAAAAGCATGTAATTTTGTATCAGCTGCCATTTGGAATTTTTATGGAATATTCTTCAAGAGGGGTCAAAGGATACGACTTACATCTGCTAACATCATAACATGTTATTGATATAAAAGCAAACGTGATGACGTCATGGATTTACTTATTATGTTTTTGTTATTATTATTATTATTATTTTAATGATCACTAGAGATCATCGATTTCATATTAATTGTGTAATGATACTTTGGATGGCTTTCATGGGACCCTCTTGAACGACAGTATTGAAAAACTTTGAAAAAATTGGCAAACATGGTGTTTACTGCAAATGTGGCTTAACAAATGCATTTCTCAGCAAAAACGTTTCCTATCGGCGACATCGTTGCAGTCTTTGTGTGGAATCTGTATATTTGTAGTGGGATTTTTGCAATTTGTGTCTGGATCAAGCTTTGGAGGAAATCTAACGGCAATTAAAGGTATCCAGAGTAATTTTTTGTAGTTGTTAACAATTTGGTTCGGACAATAACCCTAACCCTAAACTTACACTAATTTTAACAAATATTGTTGGGGGGGGGGGGGGGCGGGCGGATATTATACCATAAAATATACCTTTTCAATTCCTTAACCATGACACTTATGTCTGCAGTACTAAATCTCGTCTTCATGTTTACTTTGTTTTAAGTCAGCTTAAAAAGACCGAATAAAATTACAACGACTTCCTGGAATGAGGTTGCAATAGTCTTAGTCAACTGTTTTCACTTTAGGAATGAATATACATCCGCTAGGGTACATAACTCTATTTTGTATTCATGTAGTAGCTGACGTTTCCTGGTAAACCATGGATTTCCAACTAAGTCACGGAAATGTAGTTTTGTTAATTAATTTAATTATTTGTGTTGTTGGTCACGGTAAAAAGAACCCTATTCCAAAAGTGTTAATGATATCTTTTGATGGTTTTCGATGGGACTTTCTTCAACGACATGGATTGAAAAACTTTGAAAAAATTATTAAACATGGTGTTTATGCCAAAAGTGGCTTAACAAATGCATTTATAACAAAAACATTTCCTAATCATTATACTCTTGTTACAGGTCTTTGGGAAGAAAGTCATGGTATTGTAGGAAATAAAATGTATGATCCTTTCCTGAATCAGACATTTGACAAAAAAAATATTTCTCAGCAGAGGGATCCAGCATGGTTTGATGATGGAGGAGAACCCATCTGGGTTACAAACCAGTTACAATACACTACACACAGAAGTGGTGTCATTATGTGGCCAGGAGAATCGGCACCTGTGAAAGGTGTATTGCCAACAAGATATATGCCTTTTAACCGAATGTTAAAAATGAAACAAGAATAGACGAAATGATTCAATGGTTTACTATGCCATATCCTATTAATTTAGGGCTTTTGTATTTCGAAGAGCCAGATCAAATAGAACACCAGTTTGGACCAATGACCCCTGAAGTGGACAGAATGATAAAGGCATTAGATGAGTTGACTGGATATCTTCTTGATGAACTTGAAAAAAACAATCTATTGGGTGAAGTAGACATCATTATTACAAGTGATCATGGTTTTGCATCCACACCATCTGATAAAGTTATTAATCTTGACGATATCATTGATGCGACCTCGTATGAAATCTTTCAAAGTAATCCTGTTGCCAACATACTTCCTAATGCAGGTATAGTGTATCCTAACCCTATTGTGTACTTCTATGATGCTACTTTTTGTCACATCAGGAAATGTGTTACTTGCTGTTTCCCATAACACTGCTTTATATTGAAACTGTTGTAAAAAAAAATGAAATTGAATATTTACAATGTGTGCTGAATGCAACCACAGTTGAGTCTTGACAGAAAGAAAATGGGTTAATTTTAGGGTTAGGGTTAAGAAAATCATACTTAGTGATAAAAGTTATTAATTTTGTCAAAAGGTTAACTTAAAAAAACTAAATCTTCAAAAAGTTTTGGGTATGGCGCCATACCCATTTTACCCTCTGGCAGAAACCCATATATATATATATATATATAGGTTTCAAATCTTTTAAAATTGGACACTGCATGTTTTGTGGACTTTGACAAATTTTAAACAGCAGTTCTCTCATAATCTGTCCTAAACATTATAATAATGTATCCATCAGTTTCCAAGGTTTTAGGGTACGTAATTTTACCCTTCGTACCCTCTGGCAAAATGTGTTTTACTTTTCTCAAGTTATATAAATTTTTAAATTACTGTATCTTTTGATATCCAGTGAAATTTGTCAGCTGCATACATGTACATTGTGTATAACTTGTGTTTTAGTGTATTGTCATGCAGAATGGTTTTTGAAAAAGTATATTAATACTCCCCAATTTAACATGTTTTATACCTGTATGTTATTCCTGAGCATGCTGAAATATCCACAGTATGAAAACAGATTGTTTGCTTTTACTTTTTATAGGAAAAGAGGATGAAATATATAGTGCCTTGAAGAAAGCCTCAACAACTAAACATTTTAAAGTGTTTAAGAAAGAAGACATTCCAGAACATTTTCACTACAAGAACAACAGACGCATTCAACCTATTCTCATTGTTACTGATGAACACTATTCTATATCATACAATAATTCACCAACCCCACGTAAGATTTCTATTTAATAAAGTTAAAGTTAAACAGGGCTTCTAGAATTGTTTTTAAATCCACTAACCATAGGATCAGTGATTTAAAAAATTTACTAGCCACGATTAAAAATTCACTAGCCCTACTTTACTTTAAGTTAATACAATTTTACTAAATAATAGTATTAATCAGATATGTCATCAACAGATGGAGATAGACCTTAAACACACTAACATTGGGAGTGGGGTGGGGGCAGGATATTCATATTTACAAAATCGACTTTACGGCAACATTTGACTAAACAAAATTCACTAGCTGTTGGGTATGGCAATGGTAGTTATTTACTATCCCAACATTGAATATCACTAGCCATGGAAATGGGGCTACCATAATCTAGAAGCCCTTAGTTAAAGTTTTTTAAATTTAATGATACAATTAAAGCAGTGACATTGACAGACATTACATTTTAGCCAATTTTTAACTTTGAAATATATGTGGCTGTATTCTTGTCAGTAAATACATCAAGCATTTCTTGCTGTTAGATTCATATCTGATGACTAAATGCTACTTAATGTTAAGACAACAAATTCATAGTCTCCCTTAAGTAAACTGTGATGGCCATTTAATTGACTATGACTGACATTACAAAAAGCTTACACTTTTGTTGTCAGTCACCAGGCTGTGAATTTTGCAGGATTCTCTGCTTCTGGGTTTACCAGAATATCTAGATTACATCATTTTAACAATTACAGTGCAGTGCTAAAACAAAATCCCCAAATACAATGGCTTGTTAATAATTATAATTAAATGGTCACCAAAACCACTTGAGATAGTCTTATGAATTTTATTGCAATATTAATTAGCTTATGAACCTAACAGCAAGAAAAGATTGGATACAAATTAAAAGTGACAAAAATACAGGTCTTTGAAATTAAATAAATACATACATACAAACATACATATATATATATATATATATAATAACATCAGCCACCATGGAATTCCCCAGTTGTCTCAAGATGATTTTTGAGATTGAACCTTTTTTTTATTTAGTAAAATAACCTTTTGTTGTATTTTATTTTAAAGATTTGATACAAATTAAAAGTGACAAAAATACAGGTCTTTGAAATTAAAAAATTACATAATATATAACACCAGTCACCATGGAATTCCCCAGTTGTTTCAAGATGATTTTTGAGATTGAAAAGTTTTTTTATTTAGTAAAATAACATTTTTTTTTGTATTTTATTGAAATTACATATATATATTCAAAGATGTCTTGGTATGTAAATCCACATATACAATCAATGTATAGTGCATACAAATAATCCATTCTTTGTTTCAGTTGGTAACCATGGCTGGGACAACAGTTTACATGACATGCATCCGATTTTCATAGCCATGGGGCCCTCATTCAAGTCCAACCATGTGGTGGATACATTCTACAGTGTGGACATCTACCCTCTGTTATGTCATCTCCTTCATCTGGAACCAGCACCAAACAACGGATCTTTCGACCGTGTTAAAGATCTACTCAAGGATAGCAAAGAGACTCCCACCACGTGGGCAACTTTTGGAACTTGTGAGTTTCTTTCCCCTCAATTTCTGAATTATCCATTTTGTACCTCACAGGTTTTTTAAAATTAAAAAAGCCTACAAAATGAAATAATGTAAGTTAGAATCGTCAAAATTGTCTAAATTGGCATCTGTGTAATTCAGGTTATGTGTAAACAGTTTAACTGACATAATCAAAGAGTCGAATTAAGTGACAATAGCTTGGGTAAAATCTAGATGTAATATGGTACTCTGTGTATATTTGGTTATTTGTGTTTCATACTTGCATACATGTAGTTTGAGTATGCCAAGGAAAACATTTTAGTTGTAGCTTGTTTTTTGTATATTCTTAATTCTTCTAATGGATATTGTGTCAAGAACGTGGCATCATGTGAACAGTAATGTGTTAATGTTTATTAGAAATTAAACAATCTGATTTTATATAAAAATATATTATGGTGAATTTTGCAAAGCCATGAGGAGGTTGACTTTCATTAATAGACACATGATTAGTTTTTGACACACACAATGTCACATGGACATTTATAATAACATGAATTTTGACACACAAAATGTCACATGGGTATAACCAGATTTGTTCAAATCTCTGATTCAATGGAGAATACCATTGGCATAGTGGTTCAGTCTGGTTGGAGATTGACATACATTACATTAAATTAAATTTAAATATTAATTAACTTAAAACTACATCAGATTCCTCTTCTTTCAGATATATTTGTACTAGTCATCATAGCACTAGTTGGTGGAGTGTACATGGTCGCTGCTTGCAGAGTTCATCGCTATATGAAGCGTAAACAGATGTACAACATGGCAAGCCTATCCACCTCTTTAAAACCCGGCAATGGCGCAAAACTTCCTCTACTCTCTGATTCAGAAGAAGACTTTCCTTAGAATTTTATGAAAATTGAATATGGGTCATATCTGTGATGGAAATTGTGGAGTGTTAGGTATTGTGATGGTTGGGTATTGATTTTACTTATCTGATGATGGCAACCAGAGGCGGATCTAGGGGCCCCCCCTAAATTTAGCGATAGTTATAATTTTATTATATATTAATTTTCTTTTCTTTTTTTACGATCCCTCTCCAAACCTCCCCCAAAGTTCCCTTGGCATTCCACCTCATGTCACTGCCCCCCCCCCCCCCCCCCAAATGGATTTTCTGGATCCGCCACTGGCAACATTTTCCTTTACATATTACATTTTTACATTGAGCTCTTTTTTTCTCTCAGAAACCATAAGTGCTAAGTGAATAAAACTTCATATGCCCACCATGTATAAAGGATTGTCACCAAGTTAACTAACGTTACATATTTTAAAGGTAATTATTTTATGCTTCGGTATTAATGCATAAGTTTAGTTTGCACAAGAATATACCCCATGGTAACGGACTAACAGTAAAGCAGTAAGCTCTTGTACTCCACGAACAAGTGCAATAAATAAGAAGTAAAAACAACAAGTTATGTTAGATATGTATATATGTATGCCCTTCTAATCATCGTTTTAACAGAGTGTTCAAACCCAGTGATATTATGTATGAGCATATCAAAATGTCAGCCTTTAATATTAGTAACACTGCTAGAACATAATTTTACTTACCCAACACCAGTTTAATATGTATGTTTCTAATTCCTGTGTTAATGATGACCTATTTTAGCAGTTTTGTGTTTGGTTTTAGTATAGTATGGAAACCCATTAGTACTTAGTATTTGAACGGAAATTAGCCCATGTCTGAATAAGCCCCCCTCCGTTTTGATAGCATTTAAGAAATTAGGCCCTCATTCGTAAATAAGCCCACCCCCAACTTCGTCACCTTATAAATAACACGAAATTACAAGTTTGCTCAAAGTTCATTTAAATGGTCATACCTCCTGCAGATAATTAAACACAAATGTAACACAATATTTTACCACCAGTGAGATTTAGCAGTCTAATACGGTCAAATACGGTAATAGGTTGTTTTAAAAAAAATTTTTTTATTAATACTCTCGTGATTAATGTAGCATACATGTACCATTCTCCATAAATTATGTGATGTATATATAATTTATATACTAGTATATATATATGTATATATGTATATATGTAGTTATGATATAACCTGATATCAACGGAGGTTTTACTTACCATGAGAACAATAATTGTAAATTGTAAATAAATGTGGATGTTTTTAGCTATTTATTTATGTATATAATGAAAGTGCTCACACAACAGATAAAATCAATTTCACATGCAAATAACTTGACAGATTTTGGGGCTATTCATTTGGAAATGAAGGTACCTTGTTTGTGAAATTCCACTACATACACTGGTACTGTAGCATGAATGTTTAGCTTTCATTATCAGTCTGTTTTTGTAGTTTTTACCATTTTTGTTCTTTTGTGTGCACATGCAGAATTAGTATTTCAGTAACCCTAATATTACAAGCTAATTCAAACCAACTCTTAAAATCTTTCCTTTTCCAAGATGTGATGTAACACAATTGTAACAGAATAAATATAACAGAAAATATTCTGTTGATTTGACAGCACTAAGAAACAAAATGACATATGTTAAGACTCCATATTTTCATTGGTAGTAATCAATAATAAACATTTTGTTTATTATATAGAGCTAATAAAACAACTACACTATATATTGAATATGATATTGTGTATATTAAATACGATATTGTGTGTAATTAGCAGGCAAATGTACGTCAGCTTGATGTAGTGGAATACATATTTATTAGTATTGCCCAGCAGTATAAATGTTATTACTGTCACTACTGTGTGTATTTGATTCAATGTCATTTTAGACATTTTTGAAACCAAGTCATGTAAATACAGTTATGTCATTTTAATCCTTACTATGTATATATACAGAATATGATAATTAATGTTTGAAATATTGTTCACATATTGTACTGTAATTTTTAAAAAAAATGCAATTTTGTTTGTGACTTTTTTTTCCACATGGACTTAAATATACATGTACTTGACTTATATAATTTTTGTCTGAACGTATAAAATTGGGTATAATTTGACAGCATTATAAGTGCAATGAGTAGTCATATGCATTTTGACATGTTGTTTGAGAAAAGCTATGCACGGTCATCTTGTAAAATGTCTAGTATCAGTAATGTTGAATACAGAGCATTGTTATTAAGGTTTCATTTGGCTTTAAGGTGTTTGACTTTGATAGGGCTTACCCTGTTCATTGCCAATTTAGTCAATTGCTAATTTTTATACAAAGTGGCTACAACAGTTAGTCTTTGGCCAATCAAATATTACTTAAATCAGCCACATTTTAATAATTTTCAAAGAAATACTCTATATATCTGAAAATTTACTAAACCAAATATTTTTTCCAGTGTGAGCTCTGCTTTGATGAACAGGGGGGAAAAAATCTAAATAAGGTACAGATTCACAGTTAAAATGTTACTTTGAAAAAACTGTGCAAAATAGTTACTATTAATCACTGATGCTAGTTCCTTTATTAGCCTATAAACATATCTTCTCATGACATTTCAGTTTTTGTTAACTCTGACGATTAAATTAGAATGGAATTTGTTATATTGGGAAATCAATAACATAGGACATAGTTACTATTAATGAGTTGTATATAGGCTTAAGAATCATGAGGCACTTCATATATGTCATTGAATTTTGGTGATCTTGAAAGGTTAATTCAAGGTCATACTTTTATTGATTTTTTTTTTTTAAATGTTGTTAGAAAGAGACAGGTTCCATCAAGACATAGTTTCCTTCAGTAGACTAATATACATATAATGACATTGTATAGCTTTTTAAACTTTAATACAAAGATTATGCAATATGATTTAAAAAAAGAGAGAAAAAAAAAGAAAGAAATTACCATAAACAATTTTGAATAAATAACCAACTAGACTGAGTATAGATCATTATATCTTGTTAGTATAGCAATAGTTTAACTCTGTAAGCTCATTCACACCAAAACTACTTTCCATGGCAGTTACTGTACACTATTTTATTTAATTGTTCATGCTTGATAAGCTGGCATATGAAAAATAATGCTTGCTACAATAAAAGTATGACATGCTCTGGGTTATAAATGCATTTTGTTATGTGAAAATACCACATGGGGTTTAACCACCAAGATGTATATTGGAAAAACACTGATACTGGAGGTTGAAAAAAGTCATTCCTTTCAAACTAGTCACAGCATCATGACCGTAAAAAATATTTGTATAAAGATATTTTCGGAGTATTACTATTAGTGAAAATATGTGTTTCCTTTTACCAATGTTAATGTGTGATTAGACATCAAATGACAAATATTGCCAAATTCATCATTCAAACATCTTACCATATAGTTTGACATAACCACATATACACAGACTGGTCTGTATTTCCCATACATTTTCCATATGTGCCATGGTATGGACTCACAATGGCATGGAAACTGTTGCGATTCAAAGACACTATCCTGATTCTATAGCCACTAAGACACAGTGAATTAATCTGATCACATGCAATACTTCTGGTAATAAATAAAACGTACACACGGTTTTAGCATTATATTGATAAATACATTTGGGATCTACTTTGACCTACTTATTTAAAAATTTGTCATTTTCAAAGAAAATAGTTACATTCAAAATTAATGTAGGCAGTAATTCTCCATTTTAGAATGGCCAGAAATAGATTGAATGTAAAAACATTCATATTCTAATCAAGAAAATGTAAATCTATATAATTATACATGTATACGTTTTGTTGTAATTTCAATAATTGAAAAATGCTATATGGATAGAAAACATGTTACGATGGCTACAAATTCAGGATATTCTCTTTAATGCTTTATAAATGTTATTAAAGTTCCTGTATTATGTACATACTCTTCAGCTATATTTGCAACATTAAGTAAATTAGAAGTACATACATTTCATATATAGTATTAATTTAGCATAATATTAATTTTAATGTGCTTGTAATATTGATCATTACATGTATTTAAATATGTTAAAGGAGATATGCATATGTGATACTCAAGTTCAAACCTGTATTTAAAAAAACAAAACAAAAAACAAACCACATTGGGTCCACCAAGGGGGATAGATCTTATTACCCATTGCATCACTGAGTTGCATTTTGTCCCTAGTATTAAAGCTGCATCATCTCCCTACTCTATAAGAATGTTTACTAATGACAAGGCTCAAAATTTATTCTGTGTATTGAGAAGCAAGATTTTAATCTAGATGCAAATGTTAGGAATTCATAAGCATTTCTAGACCATGTGTACTCATGTAAACCATATTATGTAAATTTATACTGATGTAAACTATTATGTTTATCCCCATTTTTATAATATCATATTTAATATTTGTCACCCTACTGTCATCATAGTTAGCACTAATTTCTTAATCTGGATAGTTGTACATTGCTTTAAGATCGAAGGCAATAGCTGCTTGTGGTTTTGGAGGATATGTAAGAAATAGAATAATACATGTATGTCCGATAGATACCATTTATCTTAATACTCGTTTAAAAACGTATCAAACTCTCTTTCGCTTGTTAGATACATTTTAAAACAACTTGTGTAAGATAAATGGTATCTTAACGGCCACTCATTTATTATTCTCTATTTAATAAATTTGACACGTTTTTTCTATCAAGAGATATTGTCAGTTGCCTCTATGCAACATATAGGTACTAGGGCCTCCACGAGTCAAAAATATTGGACTTGACTTGAGTACTCGACGGTCAAACTCAACCCAGACCCGAGTACCCGACACTTACACTAGATGATGATGAGATTACGGAATAAAGTAAAATAGCAGCATGCATCTTAATTCCAGCATTGAACATGGATGCCGAATCATGCCATTGTGTTGCATTTAGAAGTGCTGTGACGGACGTACGGCCGGTTTAAACAGAAAAATTAGTGCATGATCATGTAATGATTATGTAACTTATATCGTTGATTATCTACTGCTGAAATTATTGTCCTACATTGTCCATTGTATTGTAGTTGTTCATTGTATTCCACCTTATACAGGTACTCAAATCCTGTGAACGGACTCAAATCTTGCTAGACTCGACCCATACTCGAGTACTCGTGGAGACCCTAATAGGTACAGGTGTCACCATTTTTAGTACGATACATGTATAATATAAAATGGTTAAGAAAACATTCCCACTTTGAGAGCATCAGTTTGGTTAACAATGCAATTTTATGTGACTTAGATTTTGTCTTAAGACAACTTTATGATTTATTTTAGGTACTTAAATATGAACAAATAAATGTGATATTACAGAATGAAGTAACAACTGTCTTAAAAAGCCACCTTGTTAGTTTCCCAAATACTGTAGATCCTGAAATTAACGCATCCCTAAATTAATGCGAGTGATGGTGGGCAGACTAAAATGCGACATGAAATTAATGTGAGTGGCTTCCCTTTGAAATATTAACTTTCCAAACACCACACGTCTGTGTATTTTTGGCTAAATCCAAGTTACAGGTGTCTTCAATGAGATCAACTTACTAACATATCTGTGTACACATCAGTTAACCTGTTTAATCCTTAGTGTTTTGGGTGAAATGAACTCAAAGCATATTTTTGCAGCAAACATGTATAGTTACCTAAATCTGGCTAAACATTAGCATACATGTACCATTACAACTGTATGCCAACACCGTTACAGGGAACTTGAACATTAATGACAAAGAAAAGATTGATCGCAATATTAGCATGCTAAAAACCCATTCACGTGTGATGGATCATGTCGGCTTTTGACAGTGGCCAAAGACCCTGCAATCGTCACACGTGGCTGGCAGCTTGCTGGACTATTGAACAATTAGTCTGTCTCGTCTACGATGAATTGTGCTCCAGTTGTTTTATAAATGTATTATAATTTTAATCTTTGTTTTAATAGCGTGTGACACATAACTTGCTAGACTATTCAACATTTAGTCTGTCTCGCCTACTATGAATTGTTTGTCAGTTCTGTTTTATTAAATATGTTAGAATTAAAAAAAAAAAAAAATTGGGGTGGGGGGGGTGGGGGGTTTAACGTGAGACATATAAACAAAATATTGAAATAAATGCAAACTCACATTTTTCGCATTAATATTATGATCGCATTAATTTCAGGATCTACAGTAATTAGTCATAATATTTTGACTTTCCTTTTGGTGGCTGCTTAACACAGGTTTAACTTGATTGTTTTTACTCATAATTTTAATACCCGGTATATGGAAAATAAACATGTACATGTATTTTTTTTTTTTTAATACATTTGTAAATATGCATTACATATGAAACTATTCTGTTTTAGGCTAGTTTGTATAATCTAGGTACTGATAGCTAGTGGTAGATGTAGCTGTAGTGCATTTTTTTTTTTTTTTAGATTGATTAGATTTAATGACTGTAAATTAGAATATAGTTGATAGATACTAGGTATTATTATTATTATTGGTATTAATTGCATTTTATAAGTGTAAAACTGGTTTTTATCTTACTGGATTTATTTAGGTTTATGAATGAATATAGTATAAATTAGATGTTACAAAATGTTTGATTTTTATCTACCTGTGTTACTCTGTTGTTTTTGTGTTTGGATTTAATTTACTTTGTAGTGGTTTTAATATATGTTGATCAGATTAATTTATTTTATTTAATATCAGTAATTTACACGGACCTCACCCTGAAAAAAAAATTGGAGTGATTAATTGCTCCCAAAACTTTGATTATGTGGAGCCAGTTAAAATATTACCATGTTGAGCATTGATATTTAATCCTTTTGTAGTGGTATTTAATTTTTTTTTTTTAATTCATATACTAATAGGAGCTAAACATTACTCTCCTTGACTAGTCTTATGGAAGTGATGCGGAGGCAGAGTTATAGCTCCCCATAAAGAGTGAGGTCTGTTTAAAACATTTTACACAGTGATTCCTTTTCAGTATACAGTTACGCGTGCGCATGCACAAGCACGCGCACAGACACACACACACCTGGCTTTGTATGTTTTATAGTGGGTGTTTTTTTCTGTGGGGGGTTTGGTGGAGGGGTGTAAAAATACACGTGGTACTCCCAACTATATTTTTAACTAAAAATGTTAACTTTCTTTTGTTGTGCATCACTGAACACAAAACACATGGGTGGATATCTTATTGATGTTTTTTCTTAAACAATTGGTTTTTCATATGGAGGTGCACCCATCATAAATCCTGGATATGGCTTCGATATAAGATTTAAACTATTAATAAAAAACCCCTCTGAAATAGTATAGTACAGTGATAAAAATAAGCAGAATTTTTCACTAGTCCACTGGACAAATACATCAAAAAATCTACTTGTCAGCCAATATTTTCACTTGTCCAAATAAATTGTTTGTGCTAATCGAGAACAATGTTTTTGACTGCTTAAAATGAAACTCAATGAACATTTTCACCACTGGACAACGATTGAGAATGGATTCATTCAATGTTTTACACTTCACCCGGAATTCCCAATACTAATTTTTATTTACTTTTTATTGTTGGGAGGTATAAAACTGGGGACAGTGGCAATGCAATTTTAACATGATTTGATGTTTTGTATTTTTAAAAGATATGTGAATATTTTATCATAAGCTAGTGTCTTACACATTATGAGTTATGCTGCATGTTTACAAAAGTTATAAAAGACATATCACAACTGAGAACCTTAATACTAGTATAACTGAGATCAATCTGTTTAAAATTAGCTCTACTGGTCTACCAGTAGATCTAACAGCATTGCATGAACTCCTATGTCCAGGTGACATTTCATCTATAAATAGCAATTTAAATATCGGCCAATTACTAAATATCGACCAGTTACACTTTTATAGCGTTATTTCGGGAGCATACAAATTCAAAAAATATTGGGCGAGACTATTTATGCAAAAGGCGAACTTGTTGGTCTATTTTAATATTAAAAAACAGGGGTAAAAGTGCAGTAATAAACTCTGGATTGTATACTAGTATAAACAGATTTTATGGCTATACCATCACAGGGTTTTTTTTCCGTCTTGAAACAAATTTTATATAAAATTTTATATTGAAATTAGTTTCCGGCATACTTCGTAATTCACCCGAATCATTTCGTATACCCTCGGCATAATCCCGAATGTTTTCAAATTCTTTTCAAATCACTGGCATGATTTTGCAAGTAAAGTTTTAATTGGTTGAATGAAAGGTCAACTGGACATGAGCTCCAACAGGGTTCTGTTAGATCCACAGGTAATAGTAATTAACTAGTGGAGCTAATTTTAATTGGATTGAACTGAGATTTGAATTTTGATTCTTTGCACATTAATTCCTATTAATTGTTTCTTTTTAAAATGTTACTACTTTGTACATTCCACACTATACATTGGTATGTTAATACATTTATTTTAAAATAAAACTTTGACATCAGGCTGGCTTGATTGTTTTTGGATTTTTTCCCCAGGTTTTGTGTTACATTTCTTACACAGTGCTCTCATTTTTAAGTGGGAATGATGGTGAATCACCACAGTGGGTAATATCAAGCACCCTGGTTGGGATATAACTTGGCTCGTAGAGTCAAATTCGCTGGGAGCACTCGTTGGGGTTATTGAGTCTAGATGAAAGTTTTTCTTGTTTAACGACACCACTAGAACACATTGATTAATTAATCATTGGCTATTGGTTGTCGGACATTTGATAATTCTGACTTGTAGTCATCAGAGGAAACCCGCTACATTTTTCCATTAGCAGCAAGGGGTCTTACACATCTATGCATTTTCCCTCAGACAGGAAAGCACATACCACGGCCTTTGACCAGTTGTGGTGTACTGGTTGGAACGAGAAAAATGAGTAGATGAATTACAGAATGATGTAATACAAAGAATTTTTATGAAAATATTTTAGATTTTTGTTTTTTAGATTTAAACCCCCCACCCGGAAAAACCCTAACAAAAATACAAAAACAAACCCCAAACAACTGCTACAAACATTTAACACCGAGACAGGTATTTGGTGGGGGTTTTAATATTACAAACATGGATGATGATATGATGAATGGTAAAGCTGCCTGTCAGTTGAGCTATTTTGGTATCACCTGAGCCTGAGGTACATGGAACCTGCGGTGTTTACTGGTTAATCATCCCCTATGTGGGGTAGTTATACACTCGGGAGACACCCATGAAGTGGGTAATACTCAATGTATGTGACCTTATGCCTACCCATAGAGCTTAACGGTGCACACATTCTTTGGTTGGAGCAGGTACTTGCATGAAAAATCCCCTATATGTTTTTCAGATGTCAACTTTTTTTTAGTCTGGAATGGCAAAGACATTTTACAGCATCAAAGCAAAATGGTACTCTAACCCAGTTGACCCAGATATATCGTCCCCATTGAAAAGAAATCCTTTTTTTTTTTTTTTACATTTTAGGCACTCTGAAGTTTTTAGGAGTTTGGAGAAAAATTTGCAGTTTGGATGAGAGGTGTGGTCACACTATTAAGAATTGAGACTGTCCTAAGTTCACTACTGTTTGGGGTCGTTCAACATTTAGGTAACAAACCCATAGGAACTGTTGGAGGGTGGTCGGAGTGTCTGTTTCTCCCCCTCCTGTTCTACCCTATATAAATACAGATAACAATCTGACCTGTGCCCCTACTACATAATATTGTACTTGCCTACCACTTCAGATATCGTTCCTATCATTGGATGCATTGTGAAACTTTGACAGGAAGAGGTGTCAAGAGTTCTGTAACACTTTCAAAACATTAATAGTCTCATTGTTATTTATATATTAAAACACAGTCAATTATGACTATTTTGTTCTTTATCAAGTGATTTTCTATATGTAGTGTTTATTACCAAACAAAACAAATATAAATACAAGTTTACAGTTTGGTATTGCTCAAATTACATGATCATTGTTACAGGGAAAGGAGTAGGTGTATTGGCGAGCATTACTTAATTATAGACGGGGAGTGGCTTTGTAGTGTTACAAAATGTTGGGGGGTGGATGGGGGGGGGGGGGGGGGGTGCCTGAAATAAATGAAAAAATTTCATTACATAATTGATGAAGCTGAATAGCCCCATTCTGACTAACAGCATTTTTAAAACAAAACAAAACTAAATTACTTATTAAATATACATTATTTTGTTTATAATATCACTTTCTTTTATTCACTGTTTTTCATTGTGCTAATATATATATATATATACAATACAGTATTCTTCCTGATGTGGCTGGTATAGTGCTCTACCTCATGGGGAGCCAATATAAATATATATACCATTACAAAAGGTGTAACGGTATATATATACACACACATATATGTATGTATGTATGTATGTATGTATGTATGTATGTATGTACGTATGTACATATGTACGTACGTACGTACACACACACACACATACATACATACATGTAGTACTACAAAGTTAATTTTATTTCCTAATATGTATTTATTTTTTAATTGTATTGAATTAATGTGGTGTAAAAGCTAGGTTAGGGTACTACAAACACTATAGCTAGTAACACATTGAACAGTCTCTTTAAAACATAAAATAAACGAATTGTGAAACCCTCAAATCAGTAGACTACGGTAAACAAAAAATTAGTCCGTGAGTCCGCATTTCGAACCATGTACCAACTCCGAAGTCTGCATTCCGGTTTTACTTTTTGACTGGGCAGTTCCGTTTAATGTCTACTTCCTTGACGACCGTGATGAAGGTAAATTATTTTTTTCAAGCAGTGAAATTACATGTACCATATATTTATGTTTTCAGATAACAATATCTACTTATATCTATTGCATAAAACAATTACATGTGCATTCCTTGAATGCTATTTCAATGTGTTAAACAACTGTGCTTTTGATAAATAACTAGTGAGTTTGTTACTTGCAGCGGCTTGTTTTCATTGGTGATGTATTGTCGTTTTGATTTTGTTATTTTATTAAAGTCGCGCTATTCACTTTCGCAACCTTATTTTGGCATAAACGACACAACCACCGAAACAGGTCAATGGACGATATGTTTTTATTTTTCATAACTTTAGACAAAAATATTAAGTTTTAACTTTTAAATGATGAAAGAAATAAAAAGTGCCATTTGTCAAATATATTTGTACATGTATTAAAACAATTACCTTGGGATATCTTATTATTATTGTGTACAAAGCCAAATTAAGAGTGCAAAAAGTGACTGCAGGGAATATTTTGTTTCCTATTTCCCCTCTTTGGTAATCATTTTGTAACAAGTTATAAATATAATTGTTACTTTCTTGGCTTTCTTAAATCAGTTAAATTGAAGAGGTGACAAAAAGGACTTGAACATGGCTGACGAGGAAGATTTGACTCCTCCAGCTGTCAACATGACTGACGAGGCAGATTCGACTCCTCAGGCTGCTGACACAGCCATTGAGACAAACCAAGAGCCTCAGTGTGATAGACCAACAATGGAAGCAGTCAGTGTAATAGACCCAGTGACTGCTATGGGAGATATGGAGGAACTGGTACAGAATTTGGATGTTGATCCTTACAATGAGGACCAGGTAATACTGAACTTTTGTGAAGCATTTTTTGTTCTCTTTTAGTAATTTGTAAACTTTAAAACGGTCAGAGATCTTTGACAGTAATAAAGCAGGTTATTAAAGGTAGGGTCAACTCAAACAAGAGCCTTATGTGTTGGAAAGATGCATACTCGGACCACTAACACAAACGCTTAATTTTAGAGTTAATAAAAAAACCCATGATTATTCCTGCTAACTGGGGGCAGCCATTTTGTTTCATTTTTGTGATGTCCGGTGGGATAGCTTGGAGCGAAATGACGTCAGCTCCTGACCATCTCCTGTATGTATAGTGTAAACAAAAGCAGTAATTTTCGACAAGGTGCTTCTCTTTGATCAACCTGACTTGTAAAACAGCATAAATGACGTAATAATATAATAAACTATTTAACTAAATATATTTCAAGTTCCATTAACGGAACAAAATGGGGTTATAGTATTTTTCTCTGTTAAATAATCCAAAGGAAAAATGTACACTATTAGGCCTATTGATATGCTACGTTGGAGCAAAAACAACAACCCACGATACCCAAGTGATAATTTTCTTTTCTTTGGGACTACGTAATTGGTAAATTTTGTGGTTTTAGATGGAAAAGTCTACTTAATAAATAGTTTTACAGAACTATTTACAGTAATAAACCATGTCCATTACAATTTTAGGGGCGACAGGTAATATTCCACAACGCCAGTATGTATTTTTGTGTCTAGACAGCATCAATTAATTGGCTTGTCTGGTTACCAATCAAATACACACCTGCCAATCAGGAATCACAGGTAGAAGCAACTAACAGCATAGACCAATTAACTAAGAAAACACTCTGTGTATCATTTCAGTACGTAGGTTAATGTATGGACAAAACATTGTTAATTATTTCGACTTGTTGTGTAGCCACTTTAACAGTGGTGTTTTATTTTGTATTACAAAATAATATGTATAATTCTGGATATACTTATTGCTGGCTTACTGAGATGTGTATTATTACAGAACATTGCAATGTATGACTATTTATCATCCCGCAAAAACCAGGTAGATTGTGTTTCTCTAGTTCTAAGGCTCATTCCTGACGTTATGCGTTAAGTATTATGTAACCACCAGCTCGCCAGAGGGCGTACTTACTGAAATGGTACAAAATGGCTGTGCCCGTTATATATAATAGCCATCACATTTAACCATTTTATTAATTAACTACATGGTTATACTTGTTGATATTAAGCAATAATGTGCATTATATATTGTTGAATATGCATACCAGGCCAAATGCCTTAATTGTCCCTTCCTTTAAGACAGCTACCAATAATCATTCCTGGATTTATGAACTCACTTTGTTTATGTTTATTTCATTGTCTTATAGTGTTATATTACTAATATAATCAGTTTTTATAATTCTGAGAGAGTACAGAATATGTAGGATTTGCAACAAGCTGGGTTTATAGAAGATGAATTCATTTCATCCTTGTGTGCCTGTTCTAGGTGACTTAAGAAGAATGTTTTTTACTAAACTATTGTTAAAAATCCTCTACTTGAGAATATTGTGCACCTTTTTCAGTCTAAAGAATACTTAACCATGAAAAATCTAGCTATATACATTAAGAAAGCAATGGACATGTGTAACAAATGTCTGCAGTATTAGTATAAATATAGTATGTATGAAAAGATTAATGTATTTTGTGCATTTAGTTATACATGTATTTACATATATGGTGAAATATTAGTATTTTGTTATATACAGTATAGACACTAATGTTTTTGTATAATGTATGACATGTTTGCATATACAAGGATGTGATTTTTTTTTTTAGCTTTTTATCCGAAATCAGCCTTCTTTTAAAAAAAATGTAAAATGGTTTTAATATTAAATGGGAATATATGCCATGTTTGTAATGGAACAAAAGAAATAGACAAGTGCTACTTGTACTTGTTTATATACTGTATTGAAACTTGAATGTATACCATGTTTATATATATAATTTAAATTTGTATGTATGCCATTTATGCAACTGAGTAAAATAGATGTACAGTGGGGCGGAGGCCTTAAAGTTGAATAAACACTTTTGTATTTGTATTTGAGGGTTCTTCCTTGTATGATCCAGAATTTTCTTTAATACTTTCTTATTTATTTTACCAAATTAAAATAGTTTGTCTCCATTTCCTTGATTTATAATTGAAGAGTTCCATTTTCAAAACGCAATATATCCATGTATGTCATTTTGAGAACATTGTGATTTTGCTACATCATGATATGGCATATACTACATGAAGGACAGTTTTAAAATTCTGTTTAATGAGTATAGATCACGCTTTAACAAAACCTCTATTGTTATATTGCTGTGTTGTACTAACATTAATACCTTTACTGCTAACTCCAAAATTTGGAAATTTGTGTATGACACATTTTGGAAAGGAACTCTTTTAAATTCTTGCTCAGCTTTTTAATATGTTCATAGATAAGGTTAGTTAATGTACTGGGGTTGTTATTGTTTAAACTGAATTAAATATTTGTTAATTCTACAACTCTTTTTTTTCAGACTGAGCTGAGATTTTTACATTCCAAGCCATCTTGTTTCATAGTGATAGGCAAACCTGGTGTTGGTAAGACTACACTGGCCAGACGACTTGCACAGGAGTGGAAATGTCAACTCATTAATTGTGAGTTAAATGTTTTACTATGTATTGTTCAAAATACAATATTTAATCATGGATAATTGCTACTAAATCATTTAAAATATATATAAAATAAGCTTTTACTCACACATATAATTCTATATATGACCATGTATAAATATCCTTATTTAATATTAGAGAAATAAAGGTGTAATTATGTTTTACTTCATAGTCACACCATACCAGGACATTGGTATCACAAATATTAATATATATATATATATATATATATATTTATTGATGTGATATGCTTTGTTTTTAGCCACTAATTTGATCAATGAGAACTTGGAACTGCAGACGGAAATTGGTAAAAAATGTCTGGAAGTTCTCACGAAAGGAGAAGCAGTTTCAGAAGAAATGGTCTTCAGCATGATACAAGAAAAAATTAACTCCCCTGAAGTAGCTCACCATGGTGAGTATGCTTTCAGTTTAGTTTTATTGTGAGACATATATTTTATATCCATTGAATATTATTAAATACAGTTGAATTGAGGTTTATTGTTGATGAAGTAACTTAATTTCATCCTTATTTCCAACCAATATTCAAGCACATGGTCCTGTGTATGCATCTGAGCATACCTAGAATGGCTGACCAGGACCCCGTTCCACGGAGCGATCTTGGCACTAAGATCACTTTAAGTGCATTAGGTAGTTATGCATTTAAGGTGATCTTAGCACTAAGATCGCTTCGTGGGACAGGGCCCTGGACAGCAGGTTTAATGTTTCATCATATTCTACCAGAATCCACTTGGATTCCTGCAACTTTGTGTCAAGGGAATCCAGAATCACGTAAGTGGTTGTAGGTACAGCTATTTTGTTTTGTTGATAGAAGTGCTATTGATTTTACTTGTCTTATTTTCCTTAATTTATTAGGTTATGTCTTGGATGACTTGCCTTGCCTTTCTGAAGACTTTATGACGATAAAAGATCAGATTGAATTAATAAGAAATTGGAAACTCAAACCAGACTTCATCATTCATTTGAAGGTTTGTTCAGTTTCAGCTATAATCTATTTGCATAGTGTTTAATTATGGCACAGTGAGTATTTACTTTATTTATGCAGCTTTTGACTATGTTTAAAAAACCCATAACCATACAGTTTTTACATTTGTCATTGATTCAGTGTTTCATAAACCTTTTTTGACACCTGACAATAATTTTTTGGCTTTTGTTGAATTAGGCTCTTATTATTCATTCATTCTTTTATGTTAGTGTTTCATAAGCCTTTTTGACACCTTATAAGTAGTGTTTTTTGCTTTTGTTTGAGTAAGCTTTTATCATTCAGTCATTCGTGTTCAGAAACACAATATATTATATTGTGCTTATAGCTTTATTTTATGTTGTGTTTAGGGACCAATATCGAAAAATGGCTATTTCGAACCATGAAGTGCTTGACAATGTACTTTGCTTATTTTAGATTTCTGATAAAGATTTGGACAGACGAAGAATTGGAATGAAAATAGACCCTTTCTCAGGCAACATTTATGTAAAGGATGTTTATGCGCCTGAAAAACGCCCAAAACCTGTAAGTCATATGCTACATAAATTGTACTACATGTATGAAGAGTTTTAATAATAACATACAAATAAATTTTTTTTAAAGAGCAAAACATTGAAGCAGACGTTGAGAAACTGGACACAAATGCAAAATATATGTATATAATATTATTATTTTATATTATATTTAGAGGTTTAAGTCTATTTAATCTGTTGGCCGAATGTATATTTTTATGTGACACAGATTAGTGACTAAAGCCAAAGGGTATTTAAAGAGTTATAAGAACATTACTGTGGATTATCTATGTTAAATGATTAAATAATAAAAATATGCTCAAAATTGTACTTTTAAGAGGCTAGCTTAATAGATTTCTACATCATCAAATATAGCACTAACTAATCTGAATTCTGCCATCAACTGTTTGACTAAACAGCAATCTCCATTTTAATTCAGAACTAGGGTTTGTTCCACCTATTTGGGTTACATAATATTAACATGGCTACATACACACATTTATTAAAACTGTAGATGTGTGTGTATTTTGCATTAGTAAATGATTTTAAACTATGACGAGGCAAGACTGTAACATTTATATCAAGTACATACATGTGCAATAAGAGATGACCACTTAAGCAGGTTAGACAGTACTTGTTAATAATATTCTTTGTGCAACAGCAGGATGATGATAAGGACCTTGAAGAGGAAGAAGAAGAGGAAGAAGAGGAGGCTGAGGATGAAGAACTTGCAGCTGATGTGAGTTAGCAAATAAAATCATTGACTGCTCACTATTTTGAAAAAATCATATATAGCTCATTTATTGAAATCGTTAGCTCACTATTTTAATGAAATGAATAATGGGTCATTATTTTGATGAAATCATTAAAAACTCATCACTTTTGTGAAGTTATCAATAGCTAATTATTTTGATGAATTAACTAATAGTTCATGACTTTATTATACATAGGTCACTATTTTGATGAAATCATTAATAGCTCACTATGCTGATGCAGTCATTAATGATGCACTATTTTAATGACATCATTGTTAGCTTATTATGCTGACAGTCAAAAATGATGCACTATTTTGATGACATTAATAGCTCATTATGCTGATGCAGTCATTAATGATACACTATTCTGATGACATCATTATTAGCTCATTATGCTGACGCAGTCATTAATGATACACTATTTTGATGACATCATTATTAGCTCATTATGCTGACGCATTCATTAATAATACACTATTTTGATGACATCATTATTAGCTCATTATGCTGACGCAGTCATTAATGATACACTATTTTGATGACATCATTAATAGCTCATTATGCTGAAGCAGTCATTAATGATGCACTATTTTGATGACATCATTAATAGCTCATTATGCTGATGCAGTCATTAATGATACACTATTTTGATGACATCATTATTAGCTCATTATGCTGAAGCAGTCATTAATGATACACTATTTTGATGACATCATTATTAGCTCATTATTATGATAAAATAAAAAATAACTCACTACTTTGATGAAATCTCCAGTAGCTCATTACTTTGTTGGAATTATTAATAGCATATTACTTTGTTGAAACAAAATATTAATAGCTTATATTTTGTTGCAGTCATAAGTAGCCCATTCATTTGCAAATATCATTAGTGGCTCTTACCCTTTGTAACACCCAATAGCCGATGTGTACTTTAGTGCTGGGGTGTCGTTAAACAAACATTCATTCATTCATTCATTCATTAGTGGCTCGCTTTTTTCATGAAGTCTTTAATAGTTCCCCACTTTGTTGAACTCTTAATGCTCATTATTTTGTTAAAAAATCATTAATAGCTTAAGACTTTGTTGAAAATATTAATAGCTCACTTTTATTAAAAAGTTACTTTGACATTTTATAATAGCTGATTACAAAATGTGCTGAATAGAAGTTGCATTAAAATACATATATTCCTTTGGGAACACCACAAATTTAATGTATATTTACAGCAGTACTGTTGTAAATTCTTTTGACATTCTTCTGTTTGTTTAATCAGGCTGATGAATCATCGATTCGCCTGCCTCCTGAAGTTGTTGAACGCCTCATCACTAGACCAGATGATCTACCTGAACAGGTGGAGCAAAACATCCGCAACTACAAGAACAACATGCTCAGAATGTTAGAGGTAAATTATTATTTTTTTTTTAATTTATTTATTTATTGTTTTTAAAACATCATTTAGCATATTAGCAACATGAATTAGTTTTTATCTCACTTCAACATTGTCAGAAGATAGAAGAGTTTTGGGTATTATCTTTCTGGGGACAGTATCAAATTTATGTTAGGGTTTCATGTTTAACTCTATTTTTCATAAACCATAAGTCTTAGATCAGGGAAACGGTGGTCATGTTTGTACCTTTGGATGGTCATCTCAATAATGTTAAAATTATTAAAATTTATATTGTATTTAATTTTTTATTAAAAAATATATCATGAAATTAACATCTAAAGTTTAAAAAATAAAATTACACGTAACTTCACATTATTTGTGATAATTTCTGTTATTATTATATGGCTACATTTATTTTGTTTTCAGTATTTTGTGGAGTTATTGTAAGAATGAAAAAGAAATATAGTTTTTTTGGTTTTTGAAAAAAATAAATGTCCTTTTAAAAAATATTCAGTATGTTTATATAGAGAAATTACTTGTTTATGTTTCTGTATTGGGCATTCTTTAGATAATTATTAATTTAATTTAACCTAATTTAATTGATTTTTGTGTGCTTTTAGGACTATATGGCAGATCATGACCAGCAGTATTTGGTTGAAATGGATTCAAATCAGATGTGTGCTGTCATCTTCAAGGTGCGTTCGTTTTTAATTTCAATTTACAAGCTGATGTGTTGTCCTGTCTGTGAGATGGTGCATATAAAAGATCTCAAGTTGTTAATAGACAAATATAGTGAGTTTTCTCTGAAGACTGCATGTCGGAATTACCACATGTTAGATATCAAATAGCCGACGATTTAATTAATCAGTGTTCTTTAGTGGTGGCATTAAACAAAACAAACTTTACTTTACTTCTTGTGACCAGCACTTAGCCTTTTGATTTATATACAAATTGAAAGTATATGTATATATGCATTTGCATACAGGAGAGACATGGCTGAACTCCCATTGATTTAAACCTATTTTATTGCTTTTTGAAAAACAAATGGATTAGACACAATTTTTCCAACTTACTTGGCCTTCTCCATAATATAGACATAATCACAGCAATTATATATTTATGCATTTTAAAATATGAATTGAATAGGTATTAGTGGTACATTAGATTAATAATATTAATAGTAGTACAGGTAGGGATGTAAAATAATAAATGTCCATTAAAATAAAGAGAGATATATTCTTGTTGTACACCTTATGTAATTTGCAGATTTTAAAAATGTTTTGTTGGGGAAAAAAAAAAAGAAGCAATGAATAATAATATTTAATAATAACACAAAGAGTCAAAAATTTGTAATTTTGCAAATTTTCCCAATTTAAAAATTTCAGCAACTCATGCAAAGACTGGAATGCTTTGTTTTGCGTCCAGCGGCTGTGCCAACACGTCTCTTTGAACCCGAGGAAGAAGATGTCCCAGAGGATATTGAGACCGATGAACTGATGCGAGCGATGGCACCCAAACAGATGGTGGCACCCAGGTTCAGGTGGCGCAGGAGCAGGTGGTTGAGGAACTGTCCCGTTGCCCTGTTTGAGGGAAACATTGTGGGGGGAAAACCAGAATTCGTTGTAAGGTATGGTATGTCTTCTACAACAGTAGAAGTAGCATAAAGGAAGTACTAGTATTAATGAACCAGACTTTGTTGTTAGGCAGGGCTTCTAGAATTTTTATAAAATCCACTAGCCATGGGATCACCGATTAAATTTTTTTACTAGCCCAGATAAAAAATTTACTAGCCCTACTTTACTAAATAAGAGTAATAATCTGATATATCATCTAAAGAGGGAGATAGAGCTTAAAAACTAACATTTGGGGGTTGGGGTGGGGGCAGGATATTTATAATTACAAAAAAGACTTAACTGCAACATTTGACCAAAAACGTTTCACTAGCCGTCGGGCATGGCAATTGTAGTTATTTACTAGCCCAACATTGAATATCACTAGCCATGGGAATGGAGCTACTATAATCTAGAAGCCCTGTGTTAGGTATGTCTTGTACAATGATAGAAGTAGCATAAAGGAAGTACTAGTATTAATGAACCAGACTTTGCTGGTAGGTATGTCTTGTAAAATGGTAGAAGTAGTATAAAGGGAAAAAAAGAAAGAAATGTTTTAATTAACGACGCACTCAACACATTTTATTTACAGTTATATGGTGTCAGACATATGGTTAAGGACCACACAGATTTTGAGGAAACCTACTGTCGCCACTACATGGGCTACTCTTTCCAATTAGCAGCAAGGGATCTTTTATTTGCGCTTCCCACAGGCAGGATAGCACAAACCATGGCCTTTGTTGAACCAGTTATGGATCACTGGTCGGTGCAAGTGGTTTACACCTACCCATTGAGCCTTGCGGAACACTTACTCAGGGTTTGGAGTCGGTATCTGGATTAAAAATCCCATGTCTCGACTGGGATCCGAAACCCAGTACCTACCAGCCTGTAGACCAATGGCCTAACCATGACGCCACCGAGGCCGGTTAGCATAAAGGAAGTACTAGTATTAACGAACCAGAATTTGCTGTTAGGTATGTCTTGTACAACTGTTACTGTAGAAATAGTATAAATGACGCATTGGTACCGGTAAAACAAAATTTGCGGTTAGCTGTAGTAGAAGTAGCATGAAGGAATATTGGTGAACATTGGCGAATCAGAATATGCTGTTAGATATATCCTGTATAATACTAGAAGTAACATGAAGGAACATTTGTGTTACCAAACCAGAATATGGTGTTGGGTATGTCATGCACAACAGTAGAATTAGCATGAATGAAACATCTTTGGCAAACCAGAATTTACTATTATAGTCCGTCCCACAGGGATCGCATTTTTTTCATACTATGTAATTTACTACAAGTTATGTATTTCCGAGCCTACTGATTTGTAAATTGTACCCACAAATTGTATGTCTTTGTTATTTCCAAAACACTTTTACTTTTCTTCTTACAGCAAACCAAACTGAAATTATTTACAGAAAAACATTCTAATAGAATGATGGGACAGTCTATAAATATATCTGAAACAAGAGTGATTGAAGCATGATTTTAGTTACATACAGTTACTTTAAGAAGTGGCATATTCATATTGCATATGACCTGATGCCATCTCACCTGTCTTTCCTCAGCAAAACAAAATCCACAGATCAAAATTGTATACATAATTTATATATTTTTCTGTTTTTCTCTTATATCCAGTTTTCTGGATAAAATGTACTTCCTCTCAAGTGCTGAAGCAATGGAGAAGTTCATGAAGAATCCAAGACCTTACTTGCTCCCTCCACAACCAAGACCACCATGCAAGTTTTCTGTTTTGGGACCACCTCTCTCGGGCAAAACCACACTCTGTCATCTGCTAGCACAGAAGTATGGAGCTACGGTGAGGAAAACGTCTTTGTAATTTATTAATTACTTTGACAAATAGAAGATATATGAGAATAGGATATCACCTGAGTCAGTAAAATAAAGCTGATGTATTATTGAACATTTTAAATAGGTTTGTTTCTTCACAAACTTTTCAGAGTTTGTTACATCGGGCTGGATGTCCAAGAAATTTGACCGTAGAACTGTATTACTCCCTAAAGAAGTGATGTTATTTGTACTAAGCAGTGTTTCATGAATGGTATATCAAAGACCATGGTATGTGCTGTCCTGTTTGTAGGGAAGTGCATATGATTCAACACACAGTCCTTGGAACACACCTCCTCACTTATCTGAGCTGTCTTTCGAGGACATTCTTGTTAATGGATACATGGCTTTTGTGAAGTTAAAAGCAATTTTGCATTTGAAATTTTAATTTGAAAGCAAATATAAGAAATTGAGAAGTAGTTCCAGAAAGTAGGCCCTACTTTAGGAATTAAACTGCTTATTAAAATTATAATTTTTTATGATGAAACTATACATGTGTAATGAGCTCAATGCATGCACATTTTTCACCAGGTCCTAGATATGGATGAATTGATTAAACCTAAACAGGAAGAGGAGAAGAAACGCCAGATCGAGCAGGCTCGAGCTGAAGCCACGGAAAGTGCGATTGTGGCTGTAAAGGTTAAGATCAAGGAACAGATGGAGGCAGAAGCTGAGGCAGCAGCCGCAGCCAGAGAAGCAGGTCTGTACACTGGTTCAGACACAGATCAATTTTGGCAAATATTATATTGGGGATCAAACTGAGCAAATATTATATTAAGGATCAAACTGAGCAAATATTATATTGGGGATCAAACTGAGCAAATATTATATTGGGGATCAAATTCAGCAAATATTATATTGGGGATCAAACTGAGTAAATATTATATTGGGAATCAAACTGGGCAAATATTATATTGGGGATCAAACTGAGCAAATATATTGGGGATCAAACTGAACAAATATTATCTTGGGGATCAAATATGATCAAATATTATATTGGGCATCAAACTGAGCAAATATTATATTGGGCATCAAACTGAGCAAATATTATATTGGGCATCAAACTGAGCAAATATTATATTGGGGATCAAACTGAGCAAATATTATATTGGGGATCAAACTGAGCAAATATTATATTGGGGATCAAACTGAGCAAATATTATATTGGGGATCAAACTAATCAAATATTATATTGGGGATCAAACTGGGCAAATATTATATTGGGGATCAAACTGAGCAAATATTATATTGGGGAACAAACTGAGCAAATATTATATTGGGGATCAAACTGAGCAAATATATTGGGGATCACTTGGCAAATATTATATTGGTTATCAAACTCAAGAGAGCCTTTTCACTCTGAAAAAATTAGTTATCTCTCTCCTTCTGTTAAGAGAAAAACACTGATCTTTTTATTTTCATCTAATAAGCTTGTGTTGCAGTATGTGGAACTTATAGGATGTTACAGTTTGTGGCCAAATTGAAGGGTGTTCATTATCTTTGAAAGTAGTAAAAGTATGTGTGGGACATTTGTAGATCCTCCCTGGCCACCAGGGGGCACTGCTGACTTTAACAATGCTTGTAATGTGCCATGGTATACATGTGCCATGTTTCATGCTTTTAACCAAAAGTGCACAATTGTTTTGTCAGACACCCCACTAAAAGGGGGGGGGGGGGGGGGGGACATCTCATGTCTTAACCACAGGCCTCTGAAAATTGCGAGAGCAATAGTTTCATTCACTCATCACACCCTCCCATGGCTAGTAGTCTGGTCCGAACATCCCAAAAGCCAATAGGATGGCCTAAATTCTTCTACTGTATGCTCCCTCTAGTTCCGGTCACGTAATGTATCCATAAAAGAGAAGACACCTCAAATTTTCTCCAATTTGTGTCAACCATTTTTCGTTCACGTATTGAATTTATGACATCATTTACATGGTCATGATGGGTTATGTAAAAATGAAATGAGTCACCTGAATTTTGTTTTGCGTAACCCACATAAATGGTTTTATGCAAATGTACAATTCTGAGAGGCCTGAACTGGAGAACAGAATAGCTAGGATAGATTGAGTACTCTGATGAAAATTGTTGTCTACTATAACTTTGCTTTAGAAAAAAAAGAGTAAAAAACCCCTTTAGATTACGGATTGTAGTTTTCATGCATCTATTATAATCTTGAATTTGCTTTAATGAAATTATCACTTGAAGCTTTGTTAGTCCAACTTTATATAGTTAATAAGCCATGTTTGTTTGAGAGAAGAATTCAGGTTATGGATCTCATGTAGATGAGACTAATTAAAAAATAATAATCTAGAAAAGAATAGTGAATATTTGCATCACCAGTGGAGAGATTCAAGAGATTTTATAATTCTTTGTGCTCTTAAAATGGTTTGTGGCTTATGCAGCTTTGTTTATACTTAATCTGTTATAGACTAGATTGTTCTAATTTGTATATTGACTTCCATCGCTGTTATGTAAACATTTCTTTGAGTTATTTAATGGTAAGAAAATTTACAGTCTGGATTTAACAAAGTTTCATTGTATATATTTTTCCTATGGAACATATTTTTATTCTTATTTTATACCACAAACTTGTAACAGAATATTTGCCACCTATCAAATGAAGCAGGTCTCATTGTTTCAGATTTTTCAATTGCTTAAATACTAACATTAATGATGACTTGTTTAGAACTGGCTGCTCAGGAGGAGGCAGAAGAGGCAGCATTGGCAAAAGAAGGTAGTTGCTTGACTAACCACATGCACCGTTCAGTTGTAGTGTTTTTACTGCTGTGTTCATCATTTTGTTTGTTACTGAACATCATGATACAGTGAAACCCCTCTAAACCAGACATCTATGGGACTAGTCGGTCTGGGATCAATCCTCGTCAGTAGACCCATTGGGCTATTTCTCGTCACAGCCAGTGCACCACAATTGGTATATCAAAGACCATGGTATGTGCTATCCTGATGGTGCATATAAAAGATCCCTTGCTACTAATGGAAAAAATGTAGCAGATTTCCTCTCTGTGACTGTGTCAATATGACATGTTTGACATCCAATAGCCAATGATTAATAAACCAATGTGCTCTAGTGGTGTTGTTAAACCATTTTTTTGTTTGTTCTATGGGACTAAGTAAAATATCCAGTTACAAGGTGTTTCCGGTTTAGACTGATATTTAAAGATGTGACTGTGATAAATATTCGGTTTTGAGGGAATTACGGTCTAATTAGGCTCTGGTTTTGTGGGGTTTTACTGTATTTTTGCATTGGGACAGGCTTACATTAAAATGTGTATTCTAATGCAGTTGGTTTTGTTGGACAATCTTACTTTTAAAATAATTCACTGTTTTATTTTATAGTGAAAATGGCAACTATGCAGAGTTATGAATATCCATTATTGAGTGCTAGTTGTTGCGCTGAGTATTCGGAATAAGTGAAATCGATAATAGAATAATAAAATATTATGGTTGTATTACAGGTAAAAACATATTTTAATTATTTTTATACGGCAGATGGCTTGAAACACAATAGTAATGACCAGGTTTTTGTATATGTGTTGTTTCCGAAAAACAATTATTTACACCATGTTTTTTAAAAATGGATTTAGTAAATTAGAATGGGAATGACAATGTTGTATATGACCATTTGCAGACATTAATGCTGGTTTTACAGTTGCAAATATCCGTTTTACCATCTCTACGACAGTAAAACCAGCATTAATGTCTGCAAATAGTCAAATACAACATAGTTATCACCTAATGTATACTTATGGTATAGTCCGTTTTCAGCAAAAGGGAATTGGCGTATAACTACATAGTGTATAATGATGCTAAAACTTGTATTCAAAATATATTATTAACTTTTAAACCTATACCAACTCTCAACATTTTTTGCAAGAAAAATTTAGAAAAATAAAAAAGTTTCTGTACAAATTATCATCAAATTGTATAGATTAAAGATCATTTCTAAGGAAGGGCTGAAGACAGTGACACAGCCAAGCTATGCAGTATCACCTGAAACAATTGTTAATGCAGTACACAGATACAAACAGCAGAATTGAGGGCATTTCATCTTGGCTGTTTCATTAGTTGCCTTTATACCTATATCAAAAAAGATATTTAACCTATGCAGTTTAATGGAAAATTGTACAGAAACTTTTTTATTTACTGTGAGATTTTTTTCAAAAAATGTTCTACAAGCTGATATATACTACTCAAAAGAATTTAAGGGTCAAAAATTTATAACCAAATAAGTTTCAGAGTGTATTAGATTGGATGATGTAAACTACACCAAATTTTTTATTTATTGTTCCATATTTACAAAAAACAAATAAACGTCACTGTATACAAGAAAGTCACATGACATGCTGTCAAAGTTGAAGGTTGTCAAACATGGATTTTACACATTAGAACATTCGTTTAATAGTGTGTGAATCCACCCCTGGCGTGAATTCACTAGACACATCGTTGCCTCATGCTGTTGATCAGACGTCTGAAGAACTCTTGGGGAATGGCCTGCCACTCTGCCATAAGAAGTTGACCCAGATCATGAAGGTTGGCCGGAGGGGCATGATTATCCCGAACTCTCCTGCCTAATTCGTCCCAGGCGTACTCTATTGGGGCCAAGTCAGGCGAATATGCTGGCCAATTCATCCTGGCGATACCTTGTTGTCTGAGAAAGTCCGTTACCACCCTGGCGCGGTGGGGTCTGGCATTGTCATCCTGCAGAACTGCCCCGCCGCCAATCTGCTGAAGGCCTGGGAGAACCAACGGCCGGATAATCTCATTCAGATAGTGGATTCCATTCAGATTGCCATCCACCACATAGAGGGGGGTCCTGTGGTGGATAGAGATGCCGCCCCACACCATGACACTGCCACCACCGAACCGGTGACGTTGTCTAACGTTAACGTCAGCGAAGCGCTCCCCAGGACGTCTGTAGACATGAGCCCGACCGTCGTTGAACTGGAGACTAAACCTGGACTCATCAGTGAACATCACTCGACCCCACTGAACACGTTGCCACCGCAGATGAAGCGTGCACCAGTGACGTCTGGCCGTTCTGTGACGTGGTAGGAGTGGCGGTCGAACAGCCTGGCGACGGCAGCGTAGATTATTGGCTCTCAGACGATTGCGTATGGTTTGATCAGACACTCGAGTTCCAGTCGCAGTCCGCAGATTGTCACGTAATCGGCGTGCAGTGGTTGTGCGTTGACATAGAGCCATATTGGTGATGTAGCGGTCCTCTCTATTTGTAGTGCTTCGGGGTCTTCCCGAACGTGGACAATTTCGAACAGAATTCGTTGCTTGGTACCGTTGCCACAGTCGGCCAATGACACTCTGACTGACACCAAGTCTCAGAGCAACATTTCTTTGCGTATTGCCATCCTGAAGCCAAGCAATAGCCCTTCCTCGATCTTCGATAGTCAGTTGAAGTTGTACCATTATCGAATTTGGAGTGTGCACCGTACACGAACGCAAGCTCCAATTATATGGAAATTCAGCATTGGGAACATGGAATACACGTGCAAATGAAGCGCTTTGTGAAAAAGCAAGTTATGGGCACTTAGCAGACCTTTCGCTTTCGCCCTAATTTGCGTGCAAATGTAAGCATGTTTTCGCCATTAGAACTAGTCGACAGTGTCAATGACAGTGGATTTTAATTCATTTATGGGTTGCTTAGACCCACTTTCGTCAAAATGGAACAATACCATGCGTGACATTATGGTCTAGCTAATATAATTGACATTCAGAAAATAATGTCGAAAATATCGTCTGACCCTTAAATTCTTTTGAGTAGTATATATTTAAAACATAATAATATATTTTGGTGTGAATTTTAATGCTATTTGTTTTTAAAGTTACATACCAATTCATCGGTTCCCTTTTGACGCAGATGGATTATAATGACAATTTTAATCAAACTACTGCATTTTGTTCACAAAGATTCTGTTAGTTTCATCTTATTTTGATAAAATAGATGAAGTAGGCAGTTCTTTCACAACTGACACAGTTGTTTGGTTGGTCATAAATTCCACAAAGAAATGGGGAACTACAGAAATGTATCGCATGTTGTGGATTCAAAGTACCAGCAGTTCACCTGCTTTGTGTTGATAACAACTTTAAATCATGAAATGTTTGTTTTGTTTGCTGACAGTGCACTTTTGTTAATCTGTTTGGGTTTTTTAAATAACATGGTGTGTGTGTGTGTGTGTGTGTGTGTGTGTGTGTGTGTGTGAGTGTGCATGTGTGTGAACATATGATTTTGTGTGTTTTGCTTTCTATATTGTTTCCTTTCTTATGTTCTATAATTTTTTAATTTCGTTTTGTTCTTACTATTCTATTACACTCGAAATCTGATAATGATTATTACTTCGTACTTTAATCTATGTTCCATCATCCAGAATGCCAGTCCATTATATATCCAATAAATATTGTTATCATTATAAATGTTGATTTAGTTACATTATTTAAGTTTAGAATACTGTTTCTGAATGCCTAATAATTTAATTAACCTTTCTTCTCTGTTAAATAAATATGTTTATCAGTAAATGTTTTTCTTACGTTAATAACTGTTCTATTAAGACTATGTCGTTAATAACTTTCTTTTAGTACACTGTTTTTTAATAACTTTCTCTTAGTACATGCTTTTTTAATAACTTTCTCTTGTGACAATATTCTTAATAACTTTCTCTTAGTACTCTATTCTTAATAACTTTCTCTTAGTACTCTATTCTTAATAACTTCCTTTTAGTACACTGTTTTTAATAACTTCCTTTTAGTACACTGTTTTTAATAACTTTCTCTTAGTACACTGTTCTTAATAACTTTCTCTTAGTACACTGTTCTTAATAACTTTCTCTTAGTACACTGTTCTTAATAACTTTCTCTTAGTACACTGTTCTTAATAACTTTCTCTTAGTACACTGTTCTTAATAACTTTCTCTTAGTACACTGTTCTTAATAACTTTCTCTTAGTACACTGTTCTTAATAACTTTCTCTTAGTACACTGTTCTTAATAACTTTCTCTTAGTACACTGTTCTTAATAACTTTCTCTTAGTACACTGTTCTTAATAACTTTCTCTTAGTACACTGTTCTTAATAACTTTCTCTTAGTACACTGTTCTTAATAACTTTCTCTTAGTACACTGTTCTTAATAACTTTCTCTTAGTACACTGTTCTTAATAACTTTCTCTTAGTACACTGTTCTTAATAACTTTCTCTTAGTACACTGTTCTTAATAACTTTCTCTTAGTACACTGTTTTTAATAACTTTCTCTTAGTACACTGTTCTTAATAACTTTCTCTTAGTACACTGTTCTTAATAACTTTCTCTTAGTACACTGTTCTTAATAACTTTCTCTTAGTACACTGTTCTTAATAACTTCCTTTTAGTACACTGTTCTTAATAACTTTCTCTTAGAACACTGTTCTTAATAACTTCCTTTTAGTACACTGTTTTTAATAACTTTCTCTTAGTACACTGTTCTTAATAACTTTCTCTTAGTACTCTATTCTTAATAACTTTCTCTTAGTACACTGTTCTTAATAACTTCCTTTTAGTATACTGTTCTTAATAACTTTCTCTTAGTACACTGTTCTTAATAACTTCCTTTTAGTACACTGTTTTTAATAACTTTCTCTTAGGACACTGTTCTTAATAACTTTCTCTTAGAACACTAGCTGTTCTTGATAACTTTCTCTCAGGACACTGTTCTTAATAACTTTTTCTTGGGACACAGTTCTTAATAACTTTCTCTCAGGACACTGATCTTAATAACTTTCTCTTAGGACACTGTTCTTAATAACTTTTTCTTGGGACACTGTTCTTAATAACTTTCTCTTAGGACACTGTTCTTAATAACGTTTTCTTGGGACACTGTTCTTAATAACTTTCTTTTAGTAACTTTCTCTTAGTACACTGTTCTTAATAACTCTCTCTTAGGACACTGTTCTTAATAACTTTCTCTTAGTACACTGTTCTTAATAACTTTCTCTTAGTACACTGTTTTTAATAACTTTCTCTTAGTACACTGTTCTTAATAACTTTCTCTTAGTACACTGTTCTTAAACTTTCTCTTAGTACACTGTTCTTAATAACTTTCTCTTAGTACACTGTTCTTAATAACTTTCTCTTAGTACACTGTTCTTAATAACTTTCTCTTAGTACACTGTTCTTAATAACTTTCTCTTAGTACACTGTTCTTAATAACTTTCTCTTAGTACACTGTTCTTAATAACTTTCTCTTAGTACTCTATTCTTAATAACTTTCTCTTAGTACACTGTTCTTAATAACTTTCTCTTAGTACACTGTTCTTAATAACTTTCTCTTAGTACACTGTTCTTAATAACTTTCTCTTAGTACACTGTTCTTAATAACTTTCTCTTAGTACTCTATTCTTAATAACTTTCTCTTAGTACACTGTTCTTAATAACTTCCTTTTAGTACACTGTTCTTAATAACTTTCTCTTAGTACACTGTTCTTAATAACTTTCTCTTAGTACACTGTTCTTAATAACTTTCTCTTAGTACACTGTTCTTAATAACTTTCTCTTAGTACACTGTTCTTAATAACTTTCTCTTAGTACACTGTTCTTAATAACTTCCTTTTAGTACACTGTTTTTAATAACTTTCTCTTAGGACACTGTTCTTAATAACTTTCTCTTAGAACACTAGCTGTTCTTGATAACTTTCTCTCAGGACACTGTTCTTAATAACTTTTTCTTGGGACACAGTTCTTAATAACTTTCTCTCAGGACACTGATCTTAATAACTTTCTCTTAGGACACTGTTCTTAATAACTTTTTCTTGGGACACTGTTCTTAATAACTTTCTCTTAGGACACTGTTCTTAATAACGTTTTCTTGGGACACTGTTCTTAATAACTTTCTTTTAGTAACTTTCTCTTAGTACACTGTTCTTAATAACTCTCTCTTAGGACACTGTTCTTAATAACTTTCTCTTAGTACACTGTTTGTAATAACTTTCTCTTAGGATACTGTCTTTTGTAAGTGTTCTCTTAGTACGATGTCTTTACTAACATTTCTTTAAGCATTATATATTTAATAACTGTACTGTTAGCATGCCTAGCAGTACATGTATGTCATTAATAACTGTTCTGTTAACTCTAAATCTTACAGTTAAAAATATGTATCAGAATAACACCTCATTATTTTTCTCTTTGAACCGCAGTGAGCAACATTCTGAAACTAGCTATTAATTAATATCACAGTTTGAAAGAACTATACTGATGTGATTATCATGCCACTCTTTGACTTATGTTTGTTACTAAGCTAAGACAATTACCTTTTCTAGTATTCATTTACTCACTGACAATAATAAATACATTACAGAAGAAGGAAAAGAAAAAATTGACAGCGATGAGGAGAGTAAAGATGGAAGCAAGGAAGAGAAATCGGCCGACTTGGAACAAGAGACTGGTCCGTCGGAGACCCAGGAAGATGAACAGGCTGAACCAGCTGAGCCCACCGAGTCAGCTCATCCAGCAGAACGAACCGAGATGGAGCAATCGGAATCGGAAAAACCTGATGACGAGAATGTCCAGCCACCAGAGCCCGAAGTTGACGCCACTCATCCTGATGTTGTGGCCATTGTTGACGCTGCTGTGAAAGAGGCTGAGAAGAACATCACCCAGCTGCCGCCCGAGGTGTACGTCGACGTCATGGAAGCTGCCATCAAGGACGCAGAGAGAGAACTTCGCAAGAAGAACAAAGAAGAAGGAGCATTGTACGTTGGGTTATCTGTAAAACAGTTTGAGTTTACTGTAACTTGAGGCATGTTCAGGATGCCAAATGTAGTCCATCCCACATAGAACGCCTTTTTTCATACTACAGAATTTACTACAAGTTATTTATTTCTGAGTCGATAGTTTTCTAAATTGCAAACAAAAATAGTATTTTTTTATTTTTAAAATACTTTTACATTTGTTATGTGAAACCAAACTGAAATTATTTACAAAAAACCCACATTTTTGTTGGAGGATAGAACAGACTATAGACTGGTTTTTATGCTCAATGTTAAATTAATATAATAGGATGGAAATCAGTCAATATGTTCGCAACCACATGTCCTTCTGAACATGTCACTGATTCATTATTTCAGTAGGTCATATCTACATGTTTTCATTGAATCCATAGATCCTGTGGTTGTCAGGGTTTTTTTAATCCATTAAATTTGGTCTGCATTTAGTAGACAATATCAAATGGTGATCTGTAAGAATAAGTCACTTATCTTTATTCTCCCCATCCACATTAGAAATGATTCTCTGCTTATTAAGATACCCTTTAATAAAAAAATTTCATACAGTGCATTTGTTTCAAGATGCCTCTAACATGCTTTTGCTTGTTAGATATGTTTTTGACAAGTCGTAAGATAAATTATATATTATGACCACCTGTGAAATGCAATATTTATCTTATTATTTTTCCACAATGTGGATAATTAAACAAATGTATTCTTCCAGAAATGGCGGTTACATCTTTGATAACTTCCCAGCGACTCGGGATCACTGGAATGCATGTGTGGAGAAGGGCGTTCTCCCTGATAACGTGATAGTATTGCAGGACCGCAGTACCAACAGTGAGAATTTGACCAAGCGATACTACCTTCTGCAACGTGACGAAATCGATGAGAAAATCAGACTTCGGATCGAGAAGGAACAGGAGTCCAAACGGAGAGAAGAGGAAGAGAAGAGGTATGTACAGTTAGACCATGCACACATCACTGATCTTGTGTTGATTCACACATGAAAACCATCTTAGGTTTTATAGAATAGGAAATGTTTTATTTAACCTTTAGACTACTGGATTAATTTTTAACAAAAACCACGTTGAGTGGGTACAAGTTTATAATTTTTACTCACATATATTCACTTAAATGTTTCATAAATACATGAAATAAAGTTCATATATGAATCGGTAAGTATTATTTTTGTGTCTTTTTTTGTAATTTTTATTATTTTAGATCGGCTAATAGTGATTAAAATTAGGCAAAAAATCGAAAAAGTTGCATTTACTTACGGGCATTTGTGGCCAGCTGTCCAGTATTTATGTCCATTATTCCCAATAACTGGTTTTCTGACCAGATTTTGTTTTAAAAACCCGAACTACGATTCATATTGCAATATTTGGTAATTTTCGTTGTTGGTAAAACGATCAAATTTATTATCAAATTAGCTGTTACAATCAGCAATGATCCCTGAAAATTACCGCGACGTGCCGCCATTGTTGTCAAGCGAAAATACTTGCCAAAAACCACTTTTTGAACTCAAAATTTCAAGGTATTTTCAATTGAAAAAATCAAAACAAAAACCACCATTTTGAAAAAAAAAAAAAATTCTTTAATTATATTTCCGTTTCCGGTGAGTGTCGTGTGCAAAACGGCGGGAAATATGAATTGGGGAATGCACTGTATACAGTGTACAGTATATCGACTGACGTGACGTCGGGCGAGATATCTCGCCTGCAGTAGTCAGAAGGTTAAGGACACACTCAAAACATTTTATTTACGGTTATATGGCATCAGACATATGGTTAAGGACCACACAGATATTGAGAGAGAAAACCCACTTCGTGGGCTACTCTTTGTCGATTAGCAGCAAGGGATTTTTTATATGCACCATCCCACAGACAGGATCATACATACCACAGCCTTTGTTACACCAGTTGTGGAGCACTGTCTGAAACGAGAAATAGCCTAATGGATCCACTGACAGAGATCAATTGTGCATCAGGCGAGTGCTGTACCACTGAGCTACGTCCTGCCCCGAATTTACCAAGAGTGCAGAGAGCAGCAAAATATGTACCTTTTTTAGTTTAGAATTATGAAACAATTTGATATGTTAAGAACATTTATGGCTATATGTCCAATATATATAGCCATTATTCTCAACCATTGTGTTTTGCTGACCTGAGTTTGTTTTGAAAATGAACTATGATTAACTTGCCAAGATTTTATACTATTTGTTATTGGAAAAAATGTCAAATTTATTATCAAATTAGCTGTCAAAATCAGCTGTCAATTCCTCAAAATGACCAAGATGTTCTGCCATTGTTGTTGAGCAAACATATTTGCCAAATATCACGTTATTAAGAAAACAAACAAAAAAGGTATAGAAACCATTCTTTTTATGAAAGGTATTTCTTTTTGTTCTATTACTATTTCCATCCAGTGAAGTGTGCAAAAAGGTTGAAAATATGAATTAGTGAATACACCCATGCGATATATTGCCTAACATTGGTAACATTTTTGCAGACTTCAAGAAGAGAGGGAGAAACAGAGAATAGAAGAAGAACTTCGACAATTTGCTGAAGAAGAAAGACGGAGGAAGCAAGAAGAGGCAGAGGAAGGTGAGATATATATTTGAGTAGTAACGGACCCTAATATCATTCTCAATCTAGTGAATAATAGAGGTTTTGTTTAGCAACTTGAATTATGTATCAAATGCATTTTCCTTTTTTAGAATATTAGTGTTTGTTAATTCAGTACTCTTTCTCATTGTTCTGATGTTTGTTGTAGTCCAATTTGACAGTCGTTTTTAAACAAAATCAATAATGGGTCATTCACAAGTCAACATTTCCTCAACTATACAAAAACATACTTTTCCCCCAACTTCAATGGAAATGTTTTATGAACATGTTTAAAAAAATAATAATTGGGGGGTGGGGGGGGGGGGATTAAAAAGCGAATGGTAGCATTAACCTCTCCCTCCCAACGTATGGTTTGTATATGCATGAACATGTTGGTAATTGTCAGTGACCTCTAACAGAATCCAAAAATATGAAATACAAGAACTTGGTCGGAGAACTTTGTTTGTAACAATGCCCATCTTTATAAGATGCAATACCGTATTAATTTCTCTAAACAGAATATGTCCCAGCTGAAGTAAATAAATAAACAGAAATCAGTTGCTCTTAAGAGTCCTCATTACACTGGTTAGATATTTATAGTCTGTCCATCCTCCTACAAAAATGTTTGATGTAAGAAGAAAAGTAAAATTATACAGGATCCTAAAGATTGCAAGCTTGTAAGACCAATGATAAACAAAAAAGAGACAGTAACTGAAAAGGCCATTTATTCAAAATGACAGTTATTTATATGACATGTAAAAGTGTAACACACAGTATACAAAACATGCTTATACTCCAATCTTTGTGATGAGTAAAGAATGGTCTTATGTGGGGTTCAGAACAAATGTTAAATGTTTTGGAAATAAATTTTAAAAATATAATTTTTGTGGGCACTTTATAAAAGAGTCTGCTCATAAATATCTTTGAAGTAAATTCCATAGTATGAAAAAAGATGTTCTCTGTTGGAAGGACTACAGTATATGGTACTGGTATCGGTTTGTTCTAGAGGGAGAAGGAGAAGACCTTGAAGCTACTCAGGATGGTGAGCAACCCGTGGAGGGCGATTCTTCTGGTGACCAACCTCAGGAGGCTGAACCAGACACCGAGGCAACCCAGGGTGAGGAGGCAGCTAAAGCAGGTGAGGAAAATAGAGAATATTGTATGAGCTATCGTGTGTTATCATGAGGATGCAATACTTGTAGTTTTTAACATACCATGTGTGTTAATTAGTAAAGTGACAGAAGTGAAAATTATTTCACATGGAACAAAATATAAGGAAGTTGTTTGATAGTCTATTTATTAGTTATTCTAGATAGATTTCTTATTTAGAAATAGCTGTTTAGACATGCTAACATATATAACACATACCGTGCACAAAATGGCATACCATTCATTCTAACTGCTTCTGTAGGTAATACTTTAAAATAATTTTAAAATTTATTGTTTGAATTAAAAATAATCAGTTAAAAAACTGCTACTCTTAAAAAAATTCCGTCAGCTGAATTATTATGTTTTTGTAACATTAAGATCATAGTATTGTATATTCACTAAATAAAAAAATAAAAAATAACTTGTTTTAATAAATAATTATCAAGAACTTACTGGCACTGTTATTAATACATTATATGTAAAAAAATTACCTCAAACCTCAAGCTAAGATAGATTTTTAACATAATAGTATCAAAATTTTCTCAAACATTTTGATACGTATAGAACGTTCAAACCCTGGATTGCCACTTTGTTACAGATGTGCCTGAGGATCAGTCAGAAAGTGTGTCACCTGATCGCACTAAGTCAGGTAACTTACAAACATAGATTTGTTTGCAGACCTGGAAATAACTACAATTTTATTTCATCTGCCTGTTCTAATGTCCTGCATGCATTCAGTTTTGCCATACATAAAAAAAACAATTCTGTCACATAAAAACATATTTGCCTACACTTTGAGGTCAAGTATTATATTAAAAATTCCATTAAAAGAACTTTCTTGAGTTTGCTGCTGTCGTAAGATGTACAACTAAAAGTCTAGGAATCATTTTTAAATTTACATTTAAAATGCCAACAAAAAATAGCATTGATATTTGAGAGATGAAATTTAGGAAAACTGTTTGGGGCAGTTTTATTAACACAGACATTATCAACAAAAAGTTTAAAGTTAAAAATTAATTGTTAAAGTCTAGACATTTCTGAGGTTATTGTTGAAAAATTATCTATAAAATAATAGCTTAAACCTCAAGCTACATGTATGTATGAATTGATATTTCAAATATTAGTTTTTCTAAAATAGTTTGATACGTGTCATACGTTCAGACATCACAAATTGCCACTTCATTACAGATGTACCTGAGACTCAACAAGAAAGTGCGTCTCCGGAACGCACGTCTCCGGAACGCACTAAGTCAGGTAACTTTGTACACTGGTATACAGGCCTGGAAATACTGTATCTAAAGCTGTTTCTGTGAAACTGTCCTGCATGTACAAATTTGTGCTAGACAAAAAGAAAATGTAGTTACAGTCCCCCTATTTCTGCACCCAGTCACTCTTGTCAACCAAAGGGTTTACATGTATGTAAACCTACAACACTGATGTATGTGGCAACAGTTTTCCAATCCCAAAACCTGGGGGCCATTTCACAAAAAAAAATTAAAATTAAGAAAATTACATCATTACGGAAGATGGATAATTTTAAGGACAAAAGAAAATTAAATTTGTGTACTTCAAACTAAATTAGTTGTACTGTTATTTGTAATAAGAATTGTGGTTTAGTCCTAGATTTATGTTTACTTGCAAAACTTGGCTTACGATGTTTTGTGAAATGGGTCCCTGAATTTACCAGTAGTGTCGTCTCCACAGGAAAATAGGCATTGAATGAAATGCTTAAAATTCTCATGTATTCTTTCAGATTGTAGTGAAAACCCTGTCCTACTCCTACCCCATCTCATTGTTTTCATTAATAAACAGTAGATGGTGCAGTCTGTAGTAGCCTCCTTTTATTTAAAAGATAATTATCACATCCTTACCACATCCTGGGCATGCTTTAAAAACAGCATTAAATATTTACCTTACCACATGGTGTATAGGCATTATGGCAGTTCAGTGGGTTAGAGTCTGGTAGATACTGGACTTGTATCAGTGGGTGAACAGGTCATTGGGGAGGTGTAGGGTGAGATGTTGCTAGGTGGTAGAGTGCCTGCCTGGGATGTGATAGGTCTCATGATCTATTGCCCTCAACAGACTCATATTTTAATCTGTCCCAGTTAGTGTTCCATGACTGGTACATCAAAGGTCATGGTATGTACTCTTCTGTCTATTGAAACATTTCTATAAAACATTCCTTTGCTGCTTTTTGATGGGAATAGCCTACATGTATGTTGTGGCTTTGGGTTTCCTCTATCTCTCTCTCTCGACTAAGTGTTAAAATAACCATAAGTTAGACACCTAATAGTTATAGTTTTAAAGGTGCTGAGGTGGTGTTGAACCCTTTCCTTTCACTAATCACATATAAATTGATGACAGTCAAGTCTTGACAGATGGTAAACTCGAACCATACAACATTCTTAATCATCTGCTTGTTTCCAGGCTTGGTATATATATATATCTGTTCATTTGTTACAGTATCCGTTTGCTGTATCATCGAAATCATGCTTTGAATTATACATCCACTGTAATCACTTTTATAACCTCAAGTGTGCAGTGTAAGGAGTGTTAATAAGAGTGCTAAGTGCCGTTGCTATAAATATGTTAATTTGTAAACTAAGTATAAAATATATACCATCCCTAACAGCTAACAGTTTTCCGCTTGTTTGTGATACCAAAATGTGCTGACCTTTGATTCATGCATTTGTTGTGGAGACAGAGTTGCTTATTAATTCACTATATTGAAGATGTTAAATTGTCATTTCCTAGACATTTGTGTATTTTGTAACACTGAGACTCGGTACTTGAACTCTTTACAGTGAGGGAGCGGGACGTAGCTCAGTGGTAAAGTGCTCGCTTGATGCACGGTTGGTTTGGGATTGATATCCCTGTCGGTGGGCCCATTGGGCTATTGCTCATTCCAGCCAGTGCACCATGACTGGTATATCAAAGGCCGTGGTATGTTCTATCCTGTCTGTGGGTTGGTGCATATAAAAGATCCCTTGCTACTAATGGAAACATGTAACAGGTTTTCTCTCGTAAGACTATATGTCAAAATTACCAAATGTTGACATCCACTAGCCGATGATTAATAAATCAATGTGCTCTGGTGGTGTCATTAAACAAAACTAACTAACTCTTACCGTGAGGGTGGAATCTAGCTCATTTGGTAGAGTACCAGCCTGAGATGCTTGAATTGGAGGATCGAACCCCCTTGGTGTACCCAATCTCTGACTCGAGTCCCCCCTCTCCCCCACCCCAACCAGTTCCCCATGACTGGTATCTTGATGGCTGTAGTATGTGCCATCCTGTCGGTGAGAAGGAGCATGTAACAAATCCCTTGCTGCTATTGGAAAAATGTAACAGGTTTCCGCTAAGACTATAATAATGTCGGAATTATCAAATGTTTGACATCCAATAGCCTAGTGATTAATAAATCAGTGTGTTCTAGTGATGGTGTTAAACCAAACAAACTTTTACTATAAAATTCAAAATATTTATTGATTAAAGAAGTTAATATTTATAACTTTTAAGCATTATATTACTAATAGTATTAACAAATTGTGTGGAAATAAATTTCATACCTCAAATTCATGCAAAGCAGTATGAATCGGTTTGTACACTTTTATTAATTAAGATATTTTTAGAGTTTCCTTTATATTGTGCATCAAAAAGTGAAAGATTGACACTTTGTTATAGATGCATCTGAGAATCGGCCAGAAGGTATGTCTCATGACTGACAAAATTATGGTTATACCAGTTACTATCAAATTGTTGTTCTTCGTAAACTTGAACTGGATATAAATTTATATTTGTAACTAGCCACTTTATTCCAGATGTATTACAATATGTTCGTTTTTCTACCAAATATATAGTTCATTAAATAAAACCTTTTCACATGCTTACAGTGCTTAAGGTAAGTTTATAGAAAAAACACATTTTGCCCACTGGTTGACTGCTATCATGCTTTGTTTATATTGATGTTTGTTGACATTTAGTTCCAGTTTGATTCAAGTTCAGTTAGAGTTTTGTTAAAGTTTAGTTACAGTCACATCAATTTTACACTCATTGCTTTATACAGCCATGCAATCACTGGCAGCAAGCAACACTAATGTTTGCGAGCTAGTTGACTGGTTTCCGATGTGGACATTGTATAATTCTAATAATGTGCAGCACATAAACCAGTCTAGTGAATGTTTTCATGTCCTGACTGGCAGAAGATAATCTAGATGTTGAAGACTATTTCACAGCATGCAGTCACATTTTTTGCATTCTACTTAGTTTAGGATCTGAAGGTTTCGTTCTGCTTGAAACTTAAGATTAAAGTGGTGTTATCACAGTTGAATTATCTCAACCTCATAATAAAATCTAAAATATTTTTATTTGTAATAATTTTAAATGGTCGCTTTAGCAAATCTCTTTTCTTGTGACAAATATAAACTATATATTACAACTTAAAAAATACTGATAACTAATGTTCAGGTAGTCTGTTGTTTTTAATAATTTATCCTATAATTTACCCATAATATCCACGTCATAAACCAGTGTGATCATTTAGTGTATTAACCCGGTTAATAATGGTATGCAAATTTGCAAGATCTCTAGGTAATGTGTTTCTGCGGGTGAGTCATTTGCCTACAAGCCAACAAGACCTGTATACCTGAGTGTAACGTTTTTAACGATATAGTTAAAATGTGTGACATCAAACTAATTTGTGCTAATCGATATGACATCATATTACCGACGGTGGATACTTTAGTACTGTGATTTACTAAAATATTTATTAAAATGTTTTTCTAGAAGTGTTATAGGATAAATAGTATTCGCTACTCATGTTTTTTAATGTATAAAATATCAACCTCATCTAGTTAACATGGACTCGGTTAACATTTTCCATATTCAAAAATACTCGTGACGAATCCACTATATACATTATTTATATATATATATCTCCAGTTGCTACTAATAAATGTATCAATAATACTAATTTGGACTTGTTCTGTTTAACAAAAATTCGTTTTCATTATATTTTAATTTATATACATGTACATGCATGTACACATGCCAAGCACATTTCAAATTATGCTGCTTGCATTTAAAATTTGGGTCAGTTTTCTCGGAAATTGATTCTATTTGATTACCTTTTGTTTTATATGTGACACCTGCAATACATATTGAGTTCTTGTCATTGATGATTGATCACATTTTCTGAAATGGCTTATGAGTTGGTATACATGTAATATGTAATATTTCACAAAGAATCTTCACTGAAATTATTTGACTCACTATAATTATGATAATATGATTTTTCTCACATCACAAGGTTGACAAAAAATTATATTGGACAAAAATACATTAAATGCTCTAATTATTATATTCATACAGTATTTAGTCAAATGCATGAAATGATTATTGTATATATCCACATTTAGTGAGAGGTCATGTTTTTCAACAATTGGTAAGACTGGTTGCTGATGACAGACACTGTAATGAAAATATAAACTTTCTTTTTACTGAAATGTATCAATAATACTAATAATACTATATATTTTATATCTGTGCAAATAATAAAATGCTTTAACAAACTGAAGTTGGTATCTTTTAATTGAGCCTTGGGTAGAGATATTGAAAGTTTGAAATGAGACTTGTTACTAAACAAATTTGGGTATGTGACAACTTTTATTAAGGTTTGACTGTTCTTCTACTTTACAGTGTAATTCCTAATAACAAGGCAACATTTGCCTAGGTTTCACTTACTCTAACTTGTTACTATAATTGTTAATGTCATTGATTCCATACGCTGTAATAATGCGTCTCATTTGATAAGCAGTTAGTGCCAGGAAATACTATTTTGTTGCTTGGCAAATTACTGGGTGACAGTCAAGCTGAACCCATCACAATCCAGCAGGAACTCATCTCTGAGTATCTAGTGTTTTTCCTAGCTTGTTTAAGTATGGTGCGCCACCATGCCTCAATAGTCTAGGGCCATCTTGCCTTAATGAGTGCCATGCTGCCCTGAGATTAAACAAGCTGTTAATTCTAAAAGTATCTTTATAAAACATTCAGAAAATGTATTATTAATTAATAAAATATCCCCATTATATATTTTGGTATCATTTATTAAAGCAAGCACATTAATTATATTTAATTTTATTTCAATTAGTCTTTGGTCTTTAATGAGAGAAAAATAAAAGTTGCCTGAGAATGATGAAAATCCCTAAAAGTGTTTTGTCTACCATGTCTAGCCAAATTTCTAGGGAAAACACTAATACTATTGTTTTGATGAAATTATATCTTATTTTTCTTATTCTTATAATAGTTACTGTCTGTATCTAGCTGTGTGGTTTTGGTTGCTGCTACATTTGCAATTTTGTTATATTATACAGAGCAAGAAGAGGCTTGGGTTCCTGAAGAAACAAAAGAAGTAAGAACCATTTAAACATACATAGACATAATAAAGTGTGTGTGTGTGTGGGGGGGGGGGGGGGGGGGGGTAACAGAGGGCACTGCCCACCCCATATTTGAAGATCATGTAATGCTGCCCATTTGAAAATCACATTAATATATAACTGCTCCACCCTTCCTCTACTTTGCTGTCATCTTCGGACACCTATTACATAATATACAAACTGGGTCTGTTGTAAGTCTGAATTTCAAAGTGAGTCTTATGTTACTGATAGAAAAGGATATACTAAAGTTAATCTTATCTTGCAATAAATGTAATATGCACAAGGTTCAGGGTGAACAGAAAATCTTGCCTAATCATCTATTTAAACTTCAATATTTGCAAAAACCCAGTTATTTTCTAATAAAACAACAATTATTACATGAAATTTATTAGCTAAATGAACATAAAATTCACCAGTCATTTTAAAAATTCACACTTGGCGAACTTGGCGAGTGCCAGAGCTAGCCCTGAGGTTATTGAAAGTTGCATCATGAGGTTATTTACATTGCTATGAATTTAGATGATCATTTTACTACTGTTTAAAATAAAACTGATACTTTGCAATAAATGAAGAATGATCGAACAAACAAATATACAAATAAATGAACAATTAAACTGGCTTCAGGTGCATGGGTAGGGAGGGTTGTGTCAGGGGTTCTAACAATTTTTTCTTTTTAAAAAATATATTTCCTTGGGAATCATGTCTCGACCCCCTTAGACACATCACTCACCGCAGTCTAGACCCTCCCCTACATAAATTCCTGCCCATGCACCTGGGTATATTTATATGCTGGTAACACTCATTCAGTCTGCAGCAAAAAGACACTGTTAGATTATTTTAAACTTTAGAAATTTAAAATTAATGGTCACCCAAGTATTCTTATTATAATATTTTTGTCTCTTGCAGATTAAAATTCCTACTGGTCCAGAGCTAGAAGAGTTCCGTCAGAAACTTAGTGAATTTGACAAAGAGTTTAGCAGTATTGTTGGAACCATCACTGGGTCTGCTGGCATTGAACCCATAGAAGTTGACGTTGGTGAAAAAGGCATTGAAGGTGTTCTGCAGGACTCTGTCATTCAAGTTGAAAGTAAGTACACTGTATATACATTTTCGCATGGCGTTATCCATCTGGCCATACATATGTCCATCTGTAAATGTTTAGTTTTTAGACCATATCTTTCTTATCAAAGCGCTCGCTTGATGCGTGGTCGATCTGGGTTCGATTCTTGTCATTGGGCCCATTGGTCTATTTCTCGTTCCAGCCAGTGCACCATGACTGGTATAGCAAAAGCCATGGTATGTGTTATCCTGTCTGTGGGATGGTGCATATAAAAGATCCCTGTAGCGGGTTTCCTCTCTGAGACTATATATGTATGTCAAATTACCAAATATATGACATCCAATAGCTGATGATTAATAAATCAGTGTGCTGTAGTGGTGTCGTTAAAAAAAACCCCTTTAAAACTTTAACTTTCTTATCAATTCAAATAGAATCATCAAGTACATGCAAGTACAACTTGGGATGGTGGTGTGTCAAGTACCATAACTATGATACCGCAACCTATTTTTGACGGACGTATCATGGTCCTCACCGGTACTCTAGGGCTTTTTTGTAAATTATTTTATTTCAAATAAATGCAGCAAGAATTGGTTTTTTGCTGACTAGAGGCCTGGTTTTTATTCAGTTCACATGTATGTGTTGTTGAACCAGAAAGTGTGAATCAGTTAAAAGGGGAGGTACTTGCATCATGGCGAGGATATTTCACTGTTCTTTGTTCACAGCTTGGCCAGACTTGATATGCTAATAACATTGACTGTGACTTCATTTCATCATCTTCTTCTAGTTACTTTTGAAACGTTTTGACATGGTCCTTGTTATTTATTAAAAAAAAATTAATAATATGGATAATAAAGAAATTATTACACTCATGTGTGAGTCGTACTGATTTCATGAAACTTGTGTCAGGATTCATGTATTACCCTCACTCTCACTCAGGCAATACAAGAATCCTGACACTCATTTCGTAAAATCAGTACAAAACACTAGCTCATATAATAATTACTAAGTTCATATGTGTAATAATCTCATGTGTGTGTTTGGTTACAGAGCAGTTTACCTACACTGGCTGGGAGTTCATCTGTGTAATAATCTCATGTATGTGTTTGGTTACAGAGCAGTTTACCTACACAGGCTGGGTGTTCATCTGTGTAATAATCTCATGTATGTGTTTGGTTACAGAGCAGTTTACCTACACTGGCTGGGAGTTCTCTGGGATGGATCTAGATGAGGAGGAGGAGGACATGGAGGCTGATGCTGCAGAGGAAGAGGAGGAGGAGGAAGCGGCAGAGGCTGAGGTAATAAAAGAGATATCATGTCAGGACTGAAGTAAACTTTACACAACAAAATATAGGGAAATAGTCTGTTGTAATAGTGCCAAAAAACATTTTGAATTTGTTTCATCTAAAACTAATGTCAATTTGGAAGTAATAAATAAGAATTAAAGGAAGTGTATTCTTGGTAATCCTAATGTTCATAGAAGATCAAAACAGCGTCTTGATGTGACTTTAATGTACACCAGAATTTTTATGAATTTGGAATTGTAAGTATTATGTTTTAGAAATACATGATTGTCAGGATAATTCTTAACATTAAGTAAATCCATGAAAGGAGTATTAATCATACATTTAAGAAAGAGTTGTTATCACGTTAAAATAAAAACCGTTTTTGTAAAATATAAAAGAAAGGTATGTAATAAATACAGAACTTCATATACGTTGTTTTTGCTTCCTATTTATTGCCAGGGCTTGACCTTAACAGTAGCCCAGTGTATTTTGGCTACCAGATGTCTAAACCCAGTAGTCCGCCAGGCTACTTGATTTATTTTGCACATTCAGTTACTCCGCAATCACCAAGACGCTTAAACACGTAAACAAAATACCCCCTTTAAACAAGGTGTTTAATAAAAATAAATGATTTTCTGTTTTGCTCTCTCTTTTTTTAATTTATTAAAATTATTGGGCTACCAATTTTCACTGAGGGCCACCAGATTTTATAACCTGATAGACCAGTGGGCTACAACTGTAAAACGTTACGGTCAGGGCCTAATTGCACTCGTTTATTTTGCTCAAGAACATACCACTCGATTGCTACGTTGTCTCGTTGTATATATGCGTGTGCAAAATAAACTTGTGCAATAAATAGGAAGTGAAAACAACATGTGAAGTTTTATATATGTATGTATTTTCCATTTTACAAATTGTTCACATATAAAAACGAAAAATTTAATATTGTTTGTTTTTTTACCATTTGTTTACAGTTTATAATAATAAAAGATGTGTGTTGTTGTTGTTTTTTCAGACTTTTGAACTTTGTTTGACTGAATTTCAATTCAGATATAATACTAGACATGTTTAATTTTCTTTGACCCTTTCAGGAAGAAGATCCAAACCGCTCCAAAAAGAAACCTCTTGGTGACACAAATCACTTTTGTCCTGTGGCTCTCACAGACGATGGCGTCTTGTTTCCGGGAAACCCAGAAATTGCCGCCAGATACAGGGAGAAGGTTTACTATCTGCAGTCTAGTGAATCAAGAGATACATTCCTGGCTGCTCCAGAAAAATATTTGCCGAAAAATAAACCGCTAGATGTAGGTTTTCGTTTCTATAATCTGTTTACCGGTACATCTTCTTTACTCAATATTTGTTTTTAAAAAGAACAATGTAGTGGGGTTTACTTTGAATATTACCCTCTAATAGTAACCAAAGGTCTTTGTAAAGCACTCAAGATGTTCTGTCTGTAGAAAAAAACCATGTTCAAACATGTTTCGTCAAGATAGTCAAGTCCCATAACTAGAAACTGAAGTCTTTGTCTATTTCTAGATATTCTCTATTTCTAGATGTTCTCTACATTCTTAAAGAATTTAAGCAGTTTTTATTTTGATGTTTTTTTTAAAATAATATTTATCACAATTTTTTAACCATTGAATTTGTTTGAGACTCAGTTTTATTCTGATTGTCATTAATTTAATATTCAATTATACAACTTTTCATTCTTTCATTTTTTTTTTTTTTGTTCGGATCTTTATTTCATTTTGGATAATCAGAATATTGAGGATAACAAAAAAAAATCTTTTTCTTTTTTCAGCCGCCGCCAATCCGGTTACTCATACTGGGTCCACGTGGGTCAGGAAAGTCGTTACATGGTCGACACCTTGCCAAGAAACTGGGCCTGTTCCACATATCATTCAAGGACAGACTGCAGGAGCTGATCATTGCAAAGACCAAGAAAAGGGTTGGACCTGAATATGAAGACGAGAATGAGTTGATACCAGAAGAGTAAGCAACATGGCACAATGCATTTGTTTTTTTTTACTTCATGGATATATATATTTGTTTTACTTCATGTGTGCTTTGTGTACAGTGGATTTTAGTAGCTTAATTTTTGTGACATGGTTAAACCGGTTTTTGGTGATCAAAGTACACGAGAATGAGGAGATAACAGGAGAATAACGAACATGGCACACCAGTTTTTAGTTTTTTTTACTTCATGTGTGCTTTGTGTAGAAATAGGCACAGTTGATTTTAGTAGCTTAAATTTGGTGACACAGTTTAAACTGGTATTTGATGATCAAAATTACTGTTTAGAGGTACAAAATTCTTTGGGTACCATTAATTTTGGAAGTGTTCATTTCTTTGTTTGTATTAAAAATAGCCCAATATCTTGCTGAGGTGACAATGGTTAAATAAGTCATAAATAAGTTGTATACCTCATTTCTGTGTTAGGTTGCTTACAGTGGTATTTTTATTTTATAAATTGGATGAGGGAGTGCGATTGAATGACTGAATGAATCAAAATGATTGCCTGAATGAATATTTATTGAACATCATGGAGAACAAATCCATTATTTGCTATGTGGTAAAATTAGTTGTGGTAGTTAGTGGTTAGTATAGTTGTTTGTAGTAGTGGTAGTAGTAGACAATGATTACTTTTGTATAGGTTAGAAGATCCCTTTCAGAATCCTCACTGTCTATGGACAATAGTCTCAATAGTTTTGCATACTCACAAATCTCTACCTTTTCAGCCATGATGAAGACGAAGAGGAGCCACAAAGTGCTATTACTGCTCCTACCAGTGACTCAGCAATTGAGAGTGACGGGACAGCCAGAGCACCTGACAGTGATACTCAGACCGACTCCCAGGGAGGAGTAACTCAGACAGAGTCTAAAGATGAAAAAGCCGAAGACGAAGATGAAGAGGATGAAGAGCCCCAATTGACAGAGGATGAGGAAGCTATCCGGGCCAATCTGGAGTCAGACGAGCCGCTACCGGGAGAAGTGCTGGACAACATCATTCCACAGTTCTGGCAGAAGGAGTCCTTTAAGTGAGTCTCACTGTATTTTGTTTTGAAATTGTGTTTTTGGGGAGGTTTTTTTTGTTTTTAATTGGGTTAGGATGTAAGTGATATCTTCCAGGTATAAAATATTTTGGTGGCATTGTAATATTATTACATAGGATATAGGTTTTTTTAATTATTTCTTCAGTTCGAATAGTAGGGTTAAACTTTGAATAAACATTTTGGAGTGCATTTTGTTTCTTGAATATAATATGTGGTAGAACATATTTTCTAGCAAAATAATATGTTAATCTATCAAAGACATATTTCTAAGCAAAAGTAATTAAATCTGGCTACAATACTAATTGAGATAAAAACGTTTTTTATAATTTATGACAAAATAATCATTTCTTTTCAACATCACCTGTTCTCAAACTAAAGTAGTGTCGGAAATAGAATAACAATGATTTTCGTCGAGTATTTCTTACATATTAAACAGACAAGTAAATATTTTGTAAATATCTATTTAATGATAGTCTAACTAATTTAGCATTTACTTGTTTTGGCTCTCACTGATGTACAAGGTGGTGTTTACTCTTGAAATTAAAAGAAATATGTCAGTAAACAGGTGATTTGTGCACTTTATTGGAACAGACTATAAAAAATTTGGTCAACATGTCAATTCAGTTGCTCAAAACAAAATATTTGTAAACATTTATAAGTAACTTTAGAGCAAAACTGTCAAGAGTTTGTGATCTATTATACCTGTATTAAAGGTGCTATCTCATAGTTGCATAATGACCGCTGTTGCAGATCATGTTTTTATTAAATTTTGCTTTAACATTTAAAGATTACACCTTTAACTATATGCCCATACATGATTATAGCAAATTATTTTATCTACTAGTAGAAAATACATTTTTATTGGAGAATCTTTATCACAAACAGATGCTCACATATAACTTCTAATATAGCATCAAAAATTTATAACCAAATAAGTCTCAGAGTGTATTACATTGATGATGTAAACTACACCAAAAATTTAATTTATTGTTCCATATTTACAAAAACCCACAAATAAACGTCACTGTATATAAGAAAGTCACATGACATGCTGTCAAAGTTGAAGGTTGTCAAACATGGATTTTACACATTAGAACATTCGTTTAATAGTGTGTGAATCCACCCCTGGCGCGAATACACTCGACACATCGTTGCCTCATGCTGTTGATCAGACGTCTGAAGAACTCTTGGGGAATGGCCTGCCACTCTGCCATAAGAAGTTGACCCAGATCATGAAGGTTGGCCGGAGGGGCATGGTTATCCCGAACTCTCCTGCCTAATTCGTCCCAGGCGGACTCTATTGGGGCCAAGTCAGGCGAATATGCTGGCCAATCCATCCTGGCGATACCTTGTTGTCTGAGAAAGTTCGTTACCACCCTGGCGCGGTGGGGTCTGGCATTGTCATCCTGCAGAACTGCCCCGCCGCCAATCTGCTGAAGGCCTGGGAGAACCAACGGCCGGATAATCTCATTCAGATAGCGGATTCCATTCAGATTGCCATCCACCACATAGAGGGGGGTCCTGTGGTGGATAGAGATGCCGCCCCACACCATGACGCTGCCACCACCGAACCGATGACGTTGTCTAACGTTAACGTCAGCGAAGCGCTCCCCAGGACGTCTGTAGACACGAACCCGACCGTCGTTGAACTGGAGACTAAACCTGGACTCATCAGTGAACATCACTCGACCCCACTGAACACGTTGCCACTGCAGATGAAGTGTGCACCAGTGACGTCTGGCCGTTCTGTGACGTGGTAGGAGTGGTGGTCGAACAGCCTGGCGACGGCAGCGTAGATTATTGGCTCTCAGACGATTGCGTATGGTTTGATCAGACACTCAAGTTCCAGTCGCAGTCCGCAGATTGTCACGTAATCGGCGTGCAGTGGTTGTGCGTTGACGTAGAGCCATATTGGTGATGTAGCGGTCCTCTTTATTTGTAGTGCTTCGGGGTCTTCCCGAACGTGGACGATTTCGATCAGAATTCATTGCTTGGTACCGTTGCCACAGTCGGCCAACGACACTCTGACTGACACCAAGTCTCAGAGCAACATTTCTTTGCGTATTACCATCCTGAAGCCAAGCAATAGCCCTTCCTCGATCTTCGATAGTCAGTTGACGTCGTACCATTGTCGAATTTGGAGTGTGCACCGTACACGAACGCAAGCTCCAATTATACGGAAATTCAGCATTGGGAACATGGAATACACATGCAAAGCGTGTAAATGAAGCACTTTGTGAAAAAGCAAGTTATGGGCACTTAGCAGACCTTTTGCTTTCGCCCTAATTTACGTGCAAATGTAAGCATGTTTTCGCCATTAGAACTAGTCGACAGTGTCAATGACAGTGGATTTTAATTCATTTATGGGTTGCTTAGACCCACTTTCGTCAAAATGGAACAATACCATGCGTGACATTATGGTCTAGCTAATATAATTGACATTCAGAAAATAATGTCGAAAATATCGTCTGACCCTTAAATTCTTTTGAGTAGTATATATTGAATTTATATTCACCAAATATGCTGGTCATAATTAATAATTTATGCTGCAATTAAAAATAATCAGTTAACTTGCAGTTTTAAATTAAAAGTTTATTTATGGGTAAATGAAATTGACACACATCATCAAAATGTGTTATAGTCTGTTCCAATAAAGGTCACAAATCTCCTGTTTACTGACATCTTTATTTCAATTCCAAGAGTAAACACCACCTTGTACATCAATGCGATACCAAACAAGTAAATGCTAAAGTAGGTGGAGTATCATTAAATAGGTATTTACAAAATATTTACTATTCAGTTTAATATGAAAAAATTAATTGACGAAAATCATTTTTATTCTATATCAGACACTACTTTAGTGCATATTCCCCTAAGGATAGTAGTCTGATTCGAACATACTAACAGCCAATGGGATAGCCTAAGATTCTTCTATTGTACACCCCTTCCTGTCCTGGTCATGTGACTGTAATTTCCTTCATTTTCCTTCGCTCTTATGGTTTGGAAGTCTTGGATTTTTGCTTTGTCGTAATCTGAGCAATATATCCAAGTTTTCTTCAAATTGTTTTATAGGTCAACTGGATTTATTCTGGAAGGCTTTCCACGTACGGCTGATGAAGTTCGCTACATGGCTGATTCTGGCTTATTCCCGGATGCAGCGATCATCATAACTGTGTCGGACACTGATGTCATCGGACGTCTACTGCCACCAAAACTCAGTAGGTGGAAAATAAAACGTGACAAACTCATGGCAAGGAAGCAGAAGAGGAAGGAAAAAGCTAAGAAGAAAAGGGTATGTATGATGCTTGCGTCTAGCTATCACTACACAGATCACTTCCGGGTGAGAGTTCATTCATCACGGTTCACTATAGTTCCTAATTGTGACACATGTTATGGTTCACATATTCACTTCTAGGAAATGGTGAAGAATTAAAATAATATGTATGTTTAATGGTAAGCCTTCTGGCTGTATTTTGCCCATGTTATTTTGTAATATTGTGCATTGACCTTTTGGGACATGGGTATATAGCGCAAGTGACAGCCGGAGTGAATCGGTTAATGAACCACCTGTTCGGACCGGTACTACAGCCAGATGCGGTCATATAGCAAAAAACTGAGACAGAAATGTTCTCAATTTTGGGGTGAAAATAAATGCTTATATAATGTATGTTCACAATGGTGTATGTTGTTAGAGCCAACAAGAACCCGTTCTATTGGCAATCTTCGTTTGAAGATGACATCTGTGTAGTGAGACCCTAGCTATGAAAGTGTTTTCATTTATGTCAGTAGGAATGTATTTTGCAATTGTGGTATTTTCATAATATCAATGTCATATGTAAATAAGGTTTTTAGTTTAAGACTGCCAAAGAGAAGTAGATGATTTATTATGTGTTATGCTTTTGTAAATGTATCACCTTTCTTCATATATTGTCATATGTGTTTTCCCTTTTTTCTGGTTTGTTTTAATTCTGGCCTTCATTTCTCTGTTTGTAATTTATGTTACAAAATGATAACAATGAAAAAATAATGGATGTGTGAGTTACTGATGTAAATAAATATTAAATATTTATCAAAACTATAGCATTCCTTAACAAAAGATGATTAAATTGTTTATATTCCTTCGGCTTCTGGTAAGCTGAATTTGTGAACTGTATAATTGTAATATATTTGGAATACTTCTTTAAAAATGCCAAGTTATGTTTTCATGTTAGTTATATCTGCTGTTTCAGGATACTGCAATTCAGAAAAGACGCGAAGAGCTGACGAGAGAAGCTGAGGAGAGAAAGAAGGAAAAATTAGCTCAGCGTCAGTTTGAGAAGGAAGACGAGGATTACGACGAGGAGGAAGAAGAGGCTGAAGACGAGGAGGAAGATGACATCGAAGCGGTCCTCGCAGAAGAGTTTGAGGTAATTCTTGTCTCACCTTACCAGTGGTAAAGCGCTTGCTTGATGCTCGGTCGGTTTGGGATCGATCCCCATCGGTGGGCCCATTGGGCTATTTCTCGTTCCAGCCAGTGCACCACGACTGGTATATCAAAGGCTGTGTTATGTGCTATATCCTGTCTTTGGGAAAGTGCATATAAAAGAAAAAATGTAGTTGGTTTCGTCTGATGACTATGTGTCAGCATTACCAAATTACCTTTATGTTTATGGTAGGTGAGACATTTAATTCTGCAGAATTCTTGTGTTATGGTGTAATTTTTGTAAATTTTGTAGTAATGTAGCTCTTCTAACCGTGACCCCTGTCAAATTTCTATAATAAGCAGTCAATGCTGTTTACAGGTCGGTATTTTTTATTTTTCATAATTCTGGACAAAATATTAATTTTAAGTTTTAAAAGATGAAAGAAATAAAAAGTACCTTTTGTCAAAAAATATAGCATATCAAAAAATTACCATTGGATATGTTTTATTTATTGCGTACGAAGCCAAAACAAGGGTCTAAAAAATGACTGTTGTCGACCTTAAGTGGACTGCTTGGGTTATTTCACCATAACACATATAGAGCTGTACTGCTGGTATTTCAAGGGATGTGGATAAGTGCTGGTGTAGTGGTTATGTTTTCAAACGTGACACTGCATGGTACTGGGTTGGCAACTCGGTATCCGCTGTTTCCCAAAGCACGTTTTAACAGCTTCTTTGGGGGGTGTAAAACCTCTACATCAAGTTCTCTCTCACCAGCTATTAACTCTCCATCCTGGACAGACAGCTCAGAGAGTTAAGATGTATATCCTGGGCACCGTTCCACGAAGCAACCTTAGCACTGAGATCAATGTAACTGTATAACTACTGTATGCACTTAAGGTGATCTTAGTACTACAATCGCTTCGTGGAACAGGGCCCAGGACATTTAGTTTGAACCTTAATTGGATATAAGCACAAAACTAAGTTAAAATTAAAGGTGCATATTTTTATCCCTTGATGCTATTCAGTAAGAGTTCCAGTGAGGAACTATGGACCTGAACTATTTACCATGGCACAAACTGTTTAGTGAGACCTATAAAGAGAAACATAGGCTCAAATTACTGGCTTGTTTATAAGTAATAGTTTATAAATGATTATTTTAGGAGGAGGAGGACGAGGAAGAGGAGGAGGAGGAATTAGAAGAAGATGCCATCGACCGAATAAGAAATGAACTCAATGAAGTGTACGACAATGATACCAACAGGCTCGAGATGGTGCAGGTTAGATACCATAGATAGCTTTGTAAACTTTAGAAACACACTGATACAGTGATACATGGGTGGCTACAGAACATTTTTTAAAGAGTATATTGTCCCCAATAGTATATCAAAGTACAGCAGAAATATCTAACTAACCAAGATATAACATCTTCTCGACAAATAAGAAAACATGATTGTATTCATATGTTAAATGCTGGAATTCCAGGGTGCTTTCAGGTCTGAAGGAGGGTGTATGCACCTCAGCATTCTCCCCCTAGATATGCACCTGTGATACCAGCAGCAGGTTAGATGACATTCATAGTTTCAAAAAGATTCTGATACAAACAGCTGGTTAGATATTATTTATAGCTTTGTAATATTTAAAATACTGCTGGCAGTGTAGACAATGCAGGGCCCATATTTTCGAAGCCATCTTAGCGCCACAAAGTAGTAAATTCATTGGAGGTTGTGATGTCACTACAGTGACATCATAGCGTACAATGGTTTTACGATATTGTAGGATGAGATCGCTTTGTAAATATGGGCCCAGGTTAAATTACATTTGTAACTTTTCTATATTTTATATTTATTAAATAAATTATACAGACAGGCAGAATATTGCAATGGTGATACATCGGTTATAGTTTTGTAACACTGATACAGATTGAAACTGTATATATTTCCATATAACTGTAAATAAAATGTGTTGAGTGTGTCGTTAAATAAAATATTTCCTTCCTTTTTTTGTCATATGACATCTAAATATAAAAAGCTGTTGTTTAACCCTATGAACCTGCTTTTCCAGCTTCCACGTGGTCTTGTTTGTAAACAAACTGTTTGGCAACAGTTCGGCATTATTTTCGACCAATTAGAATTCGTTTTACAGCATTGGTATTAATGGAAGTTGTCTGCCTGTGTGAATATAAATTTGCTGAAGTTTTTTGGTGTTTTTAAGTGTACTTTTTCACAAATATGAACCGTGGGTGTGTCAAAGAAGCACCAAAGTTAATAATGTCCGACAATGAAGGTGAACTTTATAACCACACATATGCCAATGAAAGTGACTTTGAAACTGAAAGTGAAGATGAAATTGATGATGTGAATGTCAGCTGTGTTAGCAATTACGAAAATGACCATGAATCTAAAGATGTAAATAAAGAACCTGGCACAGGTGATTTTGTTAGTGTGCATGTTCGTGTTTGGCGGGCGAGTCGAGGCAGAGGTCTTGGGTGTGGTATTAGTAAAAATAATCAACAATATCAGTGGACTAAGGACAATACAGGTTTTGCTGACAAGCATACATCATCATCGAGCAGTGTTTAATTTCCAATATTTTCAAGAGAAAATGAAAAAAGAAATTTTGCTGGGAGCGCAGGGTGGAGGAAATTTAAAAAACAATAATTTAGGGTTCAAAAGGTTAACATTTTGAAGTGATACAAACATTCTTGTTCTTTAACTCTGTCTCACACCTCCACGTTTTGAGAATGTTAATGTTGTTTGGGGGTTTTGTGTGGGTTTTTAAAATATTATTTACTACTTCTCTAAGTCCTATTGTTATTATTATATTGTTGTTATATAGAGGATACTCCCCGAGTGTTTTGTGATATCATAATTTATCAGCACGAATTGATAAGAGTATGAAATCCAAGGCTTGCCAAAGATTTTTATAATTTTATCAAAGAGTGCTGATAAATTTTGATATCACAAGATATGAGGGGGGGTATTCTTTTTATCATCCATTATTATTCTTTTCATTTGCGACAATTGTAAACAATGTAAGTAATGTGGGTTGAATGTCACCATATTTGGCAGCAGTAGACTCGTTAACTAGCAGAACGACAGTAGTGTGACGTCACTACTGATAGGTTTTGCGCTGAAACATACACAGTGACTTAACAAAAGAAGCAATATCTCCTAGGAGAATATCTCAGGAGATATTGCAACTTATAGTGCCAGCGATATCTCCTACAAAAGCCTTTAATGGATGATAAAATATTAAATTAAATGTTCTGTAATTCCAGGAAACACTGGAAGAACTGTTTATTCCACGTTTGGAAATCGATGGCAGTCGGAAGCCGCATATTATTCGTTACACCATGACGAAGAAGCTGAAACGATTCGTTGAATATCGACCGAGTATATTTGAGCGAGTCTATCCTGTTAGTGAGAAGGTGGCCAAGAGAATGCTGCAGGCTGGGTACAAACAGCCCAGCAGGTTTGGTCGATGGTGCCCAGTCAAAGTAAGTATTGTTTCTCACAGTGTTTTAAAGGCTTTATCTACTAAATATGCACCACTGACCAAATTGATGGTTTATGCTATTCCATATTTTGAACTTGTGCATAGTTTACTTTTTCATCTTTTTGGTGAAAACTCTTCCACATGTTCTTTTCATTTTAAATGAAATGACAGACTCAACAGCTGTGGTGGTAGTATTTGTGATGTGTGCCACCAGTGTGGCAGAACATGCTTACCTTTTGTGAACACCTGATATTACAGTTTTGATAGTGATTCATGAGTGCATGTCTTCACAGCTATATTTATTTCAGTCAGCTCTGTCCTGTGCTAATTTTGATTTGGTTAACTAGTCTAGAGTGGCAGTCCTTTTTGAATGATGCAGGAGGGATGTATTGTCCAGCAAAGGATCTTGGGAATGGCTGTCTTCCTATAGACGAGACACAAAATAGAGATTCATGGAATCAACCACTATTTTGCCAAATGCCCATTTGACTCTGCATAAAATATTGCATTCATTTCAGTTATTTTGTTTTCGAAATTGTCCATTTTTGTGTGTGTATGAAATCAGGCTTGTTTATAAAAATTACCAAATAAACATACTGATGCATTTACAAATGTTTACAAAATGATGTCTCCTTTTAGAATATGGGGTGGGACGTAGCTCAGTGGTAAAGCACTCGCTTGATGTGCGGTCGGTTTGGGATCGATATCCCCATCGGTGGGCTCATTGGGCTATTTCTCATTCCAGCCAGTGCATTACAACTGGTATATCAAAGGCTGTGGTTTGTGCTATCCTGTCTGGGATAGTGCATATAAAAGATCCGTTGCTACTAATGGAAAAATGTAGCCGGTTTCCTCTCTAAGACTATATGTCAAAATTACCAAATGTTTGACATCCAATAGCCCATGATTAATAAATCAATGTGCTCTAGTGGTGTTATTAAACAAAACAAACTATACTGAATGTTAAATACTAAGGCTTTACTACCACTTAAACTTTCCTCTTGAAATGAAATTGTATCCATGGCAACTGAAATATGCCACTGAATGTTTCTTTTATTTCAAAAAGTATCAGTATGTAAACCTACAATGAAGTATAGAGAAAGTTTATTGAATGTTTCATCTTGTTTCAGTTGTCTGATGGTGAGTGTATTCAGCCTATGAGTGGTCCTGGTCACCCTACGTATCCGTGTGTGTACCGGGGCTATATCTACTACTTGTCCTCGATGGAATGTCGAGAACAGTTTGTACAGAACCCCATTGCGTACCTCAAGCAGCCGTCACCAAAACCAGTCGTACCAATCAGACTTGCCATCATTGGTCCTCCCAAATCGGGAAAATCAACCAGTAAGTAATGATGCATAGTTGTTTTTCTTTGATATTATAGAGATAATACTAAGACTGCCTGTTTTTTCTCTTTTGCATTTAATGTTATGATACACTGATAGCTCCTAGAATGCTGTGTTTTTCAAATTTCTTAATTATGTTGATTTTTATGGAAGAGTAGTTATCACCGTTTTTGGTTTTAGTTTATCTGTAATTATGCAACTTCTTCTATGAAAATGTTTACCATTTGTTCATAAAGCTATTTGTTGTACATCATTATGCATTAGAATATTTGTACATTTTCTTTTATATATATTTTAAAACTTTTCACATTCAATATTTTATGTAACAGAAACCTTAAAGTTTGTAACAATTTTCTGGTTTTAATAATGTGTTAGTTGTACTGTTGTCTTGTTTACATTTTGGTACTTCAGTTTGATAAAAATGAACCAGTTCCTTCCATTTATGTAAGCTGGGTTCATTTTTAAAAATAATTTTATACACTGTTAATACACTAATACACAGGGGGCGGGACATAGCCCAGTCGTAAAGCACTCGCTTGATGCACAGTCAGTGTGGGATCGATCCCCGTCGGTGGACCCATTGGGCTATTTCTCGTTCCAGCCAGTGCACCACGACTGGTATATCAAAGGCTGTGGTATGTGGTAAGATCCATTGCTGCATTAGGAAAGATGTAGCGGGTTTCCTCTGATGACTATGAGTCAGAATTACCAAATGTTTGACATCCAGTAATGGATGATTGATTAATCAATGTGCTCTAGTGGTGTCGTTTAAACAAAACAAACTATTACGCAGAGGGTGTGTATAAGTCTAATTATCAGCTTTATTATTTTTTAATAATTTTTTTCAGTTGCCAAGCGGTTTGCAGATGATTATGGTCTGATGCGGCTGTCTATTGGCGAGGCCATGCGGACAATCCTGTTCAACCAGCCATCATCCGAGTTGGCCCGTCAGATGAATGAGTATCTGTATAAGGGTCTCACTGTCCCCGATGAGCTGGCAGTCAAAGCTTTAGAAGTGTGCTTGCTGGACATGCGCTGTCAGAGAAGAGGGTGAGAATCCAACTAGGTTTTTTTCGTCAGTATTTTATTTTTGTTTTTATATACAGTGAAACCTGTCTAAACTGGACGCCAGTGACCTAATATTTATCCCATTTAGACAGGATCCGGTGTTTAGAGGGTCACATTTTAGAAGTAAAAAAATTGGGGACCACAAAACTTGGTCGGTTTTGACAGGATTCTGGTTTGTTCAGGATCTGGTTTGTTCAGGTTACATAGTATATATATTGCATGTTGTAGTTGGTGATAATCTGTTACAGACTTCTTGTTTTTTTACCGGCCTCGGTGGCGTCGTGGCAGGCCATCGGTCTACAGGCTGGTAGGTACTGGGTTCGGATCCCAGTCGAGGCATGGGATTTTTAATCCAGATACCGACTCCAAACCCTGAGTGAGTGCTCCGCAAGGCTCAATGGTTAGGTGTAAACCACTTGCACCGACCAGTGATCCATAACTGGTTCAACAAAGGCCATGGTTTGTGCTATCCTGCCTGTGGGAAGTGCAAATAAAAGATCCCTTGCTGCCAATCGGAAGAGTAGCTCATGTAGTGGCGACAGCGGGTTTCCTCTCAAAATCTGTGTGGTCCTTAACCATATGTCTGACGCCATATAACCGTAAATAAAATGTGTTGAGTGCGTCTTTAAATAAAACACTTCTTTCTCTCTTGTTTTTTTTAATTAATCTGTGTGGTCCTTAACCATATGTCTGACGCCATATAACCGTAAATAAAATGTGTTGAGTGCGTCGTTAAATAAAACACTTCTTTCTCTCTTGTTTTTTTTAATTAATTTTTAAAGTAAGTTCTAAGTAGTTCTTACATTATTTTTGGAGTTTTAGTTCTTTATACCAGTAACAAATAACTTTTGTTTTATGTTTACAGTTTTGTCTTGGACGGTTACCCAATCTCCAAACGACAGATTGAGCTGATGACTGAACGCAGTATTATTCCAGTGCGTGTGGTTGAACTGACACTAGATAGCAAGGAAATCATGGTCCGAGGAACCAAAGACAGAGTCTCACCTGACAGGTCTGTATCTTTTATTATCATATGGCAACACACCGGCCTCGGTGGCATCGTGGTTAGGCCATCGATCTATAGGCTGGTAGATACTGGGTTCGGATCCCAGTCGAGGCATGGGATTTTTAATTCAGATACCTACAATGGGTAGGTGTAAACCACTTGCACCGACCAGTGATCCATAACTGGTTCAATAAAGGCCATGGTTTGTGCTATCCTGCCTGTGGGAAGCGCAAATAAAAGATCCCTTGCTGCCTGTCATAAAAGAGTAACCTACGTGGTGACAGCAGGTTTCCTCTAAAAAAACAGTGTCAGAATGACCATATGTTTGACGTCCAATAGCCGATGATAAGATAAAAAATAAATGTGCTCTAGCGGCGTCGTTAAATAAAACAAACTTTACATATGGCAACAGTTCTAGATTATATCCAAAGTTTGTTCCTTATTGTTGTAGCAGCATGTAAATATGGCAAAAAATCATGGATAACTAGTATTTATGCATAGACCAGTTATGATATATATTCCATGCACCGGGCCTATACCATTGATCAGATTTGACTGTATATATCTCTATTTTCTCATCACTTTTTCTTAAACATTCCAGAGGTGGATCTAGGTGGGGCCCAGGCCCCCCCCCCCCCCCCCCAAATTTTGCGATAGTTATAATTTTATTATATATTAATTTTCATTTTTTTTTTACGATGCCCCTCCAAACCTCCCCCAATGTTCCCTTGGCATTCCACCTCATGTTATTGGCCCCACCCCTAAATGGATTTTCTGGATCTGCCACTGCATTCTAATGTCTAAAATATTAGAAAGTTGATGTCAGTAATAAATTCAGTTGCCAACCTTGACACTATGTAATTAAAACTTCTTGGAGCAATAACACAGTTCACCTGCACAAAATATTGATAATAAAAATCTATTTTTAAAACAAATTCAAGTAACATCAGGTTTTTTTATTATATTAAAAAAAAAAAATCTGTATGCTTGACAAATGTGCTATTGTGCCAAGAAGTTTTAATTTATTAATGACAATGTTGGTAATAGAATTATTTACCTAATTCAACTTTAACTTGGACATTAAATAGATTCTGTAGTACAGTAAAATATAATGTTTCTAGAAGTTAAAAGAGTAGAATTGGTGGATTTAGAAACCCTGTATTGAACAACCATTTGCATGCTTTATAATATTTTAATTTTATTTGTAGGGTTCTACCGTTGCATGATAGTGCACAAATCTTGTACACAAAAGTACAAGCTTACTATCAATCAGCTAAAGATATCTACGACTGGTATGACAAAGAGCACATGAACATACAGAAGATTGATGCATCACAGTCCAAATGGGCAGTGTGGAATGCCGTCATTGCACTTTCTGAGGACAGTGTTAAACAAATACAGAACTATTTGCAGAGAATTTCAGAGGGTGTGTATATCAATCAAGGACATGTTATGAAGAAATACTTTGCCAATAAAATTTCAAAGCATAATCTCTAGAAATATTTCTCAAATGTCTGATTATGTTGGGGAAAAAAATCAGAATAAGAAAATGTTGCATTGTCATGTCATCCATAGATAAATATAGAATGAGGTAATTTCATTTTGTATGATTTGAATGTGACCTAGATTGCAATAAATAAGATCAAAAAGAAATTAAAAAACATGGCACTTTACCAAAAGAAAATAAAAATTGATAAATATACTTAATACATAAATGTTTAAAAAAAAAATAGACTGCAACATTAAAGCAATTTTTACAAATGTGTTCTTGATCCATTATTGTTTAACGGTTGACTCCAACAGCACAAAATTATCTAGGATTATGAACATGCCCCAAGATTAAAAAAAATTTGTTTTATATTTTATCAGCTGTTTAAAAAATATTTCTACTTAGAGTATGAAATTTGTTTTAGGCAAGGCTTCTTCTATTGCCAACATGTGCATCACACCAAAAGAATTCTGCCAGAGGCTTGGTGATTTTGGCCAGTACTGCCCTGTTAGTTTGGCTTTACGTGGAGAGCTGGTGGACTGCTCAACCAGTCCCAGTCTGGAGTTCGCTGCAGAGTTCAGAGGTAAATACCTGTACATTTAAAGACCACTAACATTTTACACTTCAGTAGGTTGTATTAAGCATTTATGGTATAATTATGGTATATAAAATAAGCTTTTATTTTGTTATATTTTGTTTGGCTGAGTAAAACTCGAATTAAATGAATGTTTAACGACACCCTAGCACAAAAATACACATCGGCTATTGGCTGAAAAACTTTAATTTGGCTGAAGATTTTGTGACAAAATTCACTCTATTGCAGCTTAAACGCTAACCGCATCATTTCCTATTTGTTAAAATGTCAGTATTGCAGCTGCACAAGAAATTCTGTCTTCACAAATATTACAGACTGTCTCAATGTGTGTAATATGAATAAAACTGAGTAAAATGTTTCATTCCTAAGGTCATTACTACAAGATGGGTGGGAAAGAGGAGCTTGAGCAGTTTCTGGCCGAACCGGAGAAGTTTGTGCCTCCTCTTGCTCCAAGACATTTGCCACCTAAAGAATTGTTGCCAAAACGCAAAAGCCCAGAAGACATTCCTTCAATGATAGAGATAGAGCTGCAAGGATACTGTCCAGTCACGTTCCTTGATGGAAAATGCAGGTAGGATCATCAGGATACTGTTCATGATAGGACAAAGATCACTGTTTCCAGTAACTAGTTATCATTGCATGAAGCATTCTTTTTATTCATTTGGTTTACGGACCAGTACAAAAGAACTATGGTCACTGTATAAGTACTTTATGGAGTTTGGTTCTAGTTTAGGTGACAGGTAATTGCATTTTAATGTTACTGCATAATAAAAAAAAGTAAACCACATTATTACAGATGGTTGGTTATTTGAGTGGGTTTGAATGTATTATCAATTACCTGAATTTTTTTTAGTTTTTGATTATGCATTTCTGTTGGTTTTAGATATGAAGCCATTGTTCCAGGAAACCCAGATCTCATTGCAGAGTACCAAGGAAAGTTTTTCTATATGGAAACTGAAGAAAAATTACTCAAATTCATGAAGTATGTTCTTTCAAGTTTTTCTTTTCTTCTATCAACTAGTATTTAATATCTTATTATTTTTAATGTGTGCAAAGTATCTAAACAAAAATTGTAATTAGTGTATATTGATTACTGACAAACAAAAACATTTTTGAGGGAAAATTCATGCTCTTAGTCTTAATGCTGCTTTTGAAGTTTGTTATTTTGTAAGCTATTTTAGTTGTCTCTATTTGGATTAGTGTGTCATTTTGCTTTGTGTAAATTAAAGGGAGAGGTCCCTATTGTAGTCTTTATACCAGCCACACCAACACAAGTGACCCCAAGTGCTAAAATCTTTTGTGATCATAACTGCTTGTTCTTTTCCACCACTGTTCACTTTTTATGTGGTTAAATGTTCTCTAAAGATTGCACAAAGTTGAAATTAGGAACCTCTGATTATTATTTTATAATATATGTGGATTTATATCACTGTGCTGGATAAATCTGTCTGACCCTAAGGCTAGATGACTTCTAATATGCCCGATTTTATAACTCATGTTTTATGATGATGAATATCTTAACTCATGTTTTTCAGAATTCTGTTGAATTACTTATTCCCCAAGTTGCCATTTTATTTTGAATCATTGTTTTAAAAATGTATTTTTTTAAATTTATATTTTCAACTTAATATAATTTCTAATGTGGACTGTATTTTTCTGCATATGATTAAAAGAGTTTGTATGTAAAGTGTTTTTGAATCATTCTAAAATAAACAAAAGTTAGCTTACAAAATGAATGTTTTGTTACTGTAATTAAATAGGCAAGAAAAAGAATCAATGACCGATGTGAGGTGTAGATAAGGCAATCCCAACCCTCAGGACAAAATGTTTTTGTCAGGGCCTCTGTAAACCTCGGCCTTACAATGGCGATAGATTCTATTAATATAAATTATGGGCACTCTGCTTTTTATTTATAAAAAAAAGAAAAAAGTAAACAAGTGCAATATTTTGTGCAACCCTGATATTTAAACCAAAAAAAAGATCTATAACATCAAATGTTGCAATTTTATTAAAACCTGAAATTAACATGCATAACTTTTCTTAGTTTCAACTTTGCTATACAGTATATACTTTTACAGTATAATTAATAATTAATATTATAATGTATTTGGTTCCATTTTCAGATTACCCAAGGAATACTGGAACCTAAAACTTCCACACAAATTACCCCCACGCAAAGAGCCACTTCCAGTCACAGGCTTGCCAATGCTGGGATATATGGAACAGACAGTTGCCGTGGCAATTATAAAAGCTTTAACAGCTGCAGGAAACTTTAAGCCAAAATATCCTTTCCTGACTACATCAAGGTCATCCCTGATCTACGTAGCCTATCACTTGAAAGGTAAGAATCATGCCCATTGTTGATCAATATCGTCTTCAACATAATATGTTGTAGATCACCTTCACTCGTTAGATACAGTTGGCAACCACTCATTGTAAGATAATTCATATCCAACAGGTACTCCTGTATTATTATTCTGTTAGTAACTTCTGTCGTCTATCAATAGCACCCCATTACAAAAATATTTAGTTTTTATCTACATTATACTGACAACCTCTGAAGGAAAAAGAGCTTAACAGTCTCTTGGATAATGGGTGTAGTAGCATGGTAATTTTGTTCAACATTGGTTTGGTTATAAAATGTGAGCAACTCCACCGAAAGTAGGCTGTTGAATTAAAATTTGAAAAATTAGATATTTGCATAATCAGATAGAGTATATTAAAAGCTTTAAAAAGCCACAAAATGTTTGTTGATACCTTGAAAATTGACTGAGCTATGACCTTTTTGGTGTTGACCAAAAGCAGAATTTCTCTAAAGCATTAATTGAGAAAAATGGCCCTAAAACACCCCAAGGGCCTAATTCACTAATCTTTTATAAGTTTGCAATGTCACGGTGCCACGCAAAAAGGCTCACAATGATGATGCAGTGTTTCTTAATAGAGCTCTGTGAATTAAGCCCCTGATGTGCTAAATATTTCAGTTTCATTCATGCCAGAGGAATTGCATATAGAGTTAAGCTGTTTCTGAGTCGAAACTTTTATAAAAGCTTTAACAGCAAACGTTTGAGAGAGAGATGAATGAATAATACCAAATCTACAACTTTTTTGTACCCCTCAAAATACTGAACATGACATTCATTATGTTGTTTATAAAGTGTGTTTTTTAGGTCCATGCTTAAAAAAGTCCAGATTCAAGCTTAGGCTGACATCACAACTGATTCGTGGTGTTGTTATAATACAGAAATTCAACATCCTACTTGAGCTAACTATAATAATAAGCTAGTGTTATTTGATTGTTTTTATAGCCTTATCAGGATGTTGTACAAAACAATCGCAGCATATAACAACTACACCTTTGTACAGATCTCTATGTTTTGTACATTTCTGACTGCCAAATGGGTTCTTACCATTTATATCAATTTTTCCCTCATACATGAGCAGATGTATAGTGAGAAAGCCATGTCAGAGCTACTTGAGAAATATTATTAAAGTTGTATGTGTTTTGTTTGTTTTGAATGAAATGTGATATCTGAAGTTTTATAATTGATTGCTAATTTTGTTTCATTTTGCAGCCTTCAATCCGAAGAGTTCCGACTATGTCCGAAAGAAGTACAAGAAAAAACTTGAGAAATTTGAAGAAACCTGTAGTCTGATCGACTATTTGGGAAACACCATGACGATCAAATACAAGGAAGAAAAAGACCGACCGGATGACTTTGATACAAAACTGGAAATGTTCTTCGCACTCAGAGGCATTGAACCGACTTCCACGTGGATTGCATAGTTCCAGTTCTGTACAACGTTTTAAACACATATTACCAAGGATTATATCTTAGTGAAAACTGAATTTATGTATGTGGTGAATTTTGTTTGTTATGACAGTGAGAAATTCATTAAAATGCATACATATGGTGATAAGCTTCATGATCACCTTTCTGTGTTTGAACTGTTTGCCCATAATATATATTTATTATTCTAAATATTACACAACATTGAAGTAATATGCTAACATTGACCGATACATATATTTTTTTATAATTTGTAAATTTAACAAACTCGGTTGTTAGCATGTAACAAGTATTATGTTTTAACCTTTGCCAAACTTGCATTAATGCATATTATTCATAATAAATGAATTTGTTTTCCAGTACAAACAGATTTTCTCTTTAAAAGATATTACTTTAAAGATAAATCCATACCACAGCATTACATTTTTTAAAGTAAGTCTTGAAGGATAAAATCTGTGGGGGGTTTTTGGATTTGTTAAACATAAATATTTTATCAGCAGAAATGTTCGCTTATTTAAACTCTTTTCACAAATAGATCATTGTAGATTTTTCAAAACCCACACTGTGATATTAATTTGAGTAGGCCCTATTTAAGAAGTGTGGGTTGGGAACCACAAATGATTATAAATAGAATTTTATAGAAGTATTATGTGTTTCAGTATTAATTGTGTCAAGAAGCATGTTTAAATAATGAGTATTTTATTTTTTAAAAATTGTTTGGTATTGTTTTATGTGTTATTTACTTTGAAATTATTGCTATAACATACTTTAAAGGGAACAAAAATGTAAAAAACCCAGTGACACCTCAGCAACTGTTTAACCAATTAAAAACTTCACTTATATCCAATATGCATTTAAACAAGTATGCTGTGGGTGTTCCAGTATTTAATTTTTTTTTTATTTATAATTTTTTAATGAAACAAACATGGGGAAAACATTGGGTCCTGGTTTTTTTCTTTGTGTTTCCTGTTTTTTTTCTTTCTGTTCCCGGCACAATAAATCCATTTAATTATAATGTATTATTACATTAAACCTTTTAGCTTCCATTTCCATTAATTCGCTTCAAATCCTTTATATTTACTGATGCCAAAACATAGTTTGCAATGTTTTAATTAGTGCTTTAATGTATTGCATCCCAAATACCTTTGTGACTTCCACTGTTTTTACATTTTACACAATAATTTTTAATACAGTTATAAAAGTTGTGTTTAGATCAAATGCAATTGCTACACATTGTATATTTTGAGGCTTAAGTGACATCATTTTATCTATATTAATATTTAATGCTATTTTCTACGAGGAAAGTTGTCGACTGTAAATATGGTACATGTAAATTGTTTGTAATTTTTATAGATTTTTAGCTGATTAAAAAAAAAAAGAAGTAAAAAAGAAGGAAAATAAAAAAACTAAAACTTTCTAATGTAGGGCTAATTGTATACTTCTGTATTACGCATAAAATGATATTAAAATACTAGTATTATCAAATATTAAAATAATAAAAGCATAGTGATAGTTATAAGAATATGTCAATTAATAAAATATAGAATAGAAATATGACATGTAGAAAAGTGTATTTCTTATTTTTATTTTGATGAAGCAAGAGATTAATTACATTGAAAAAAAAAAAAATTCTATAATATATGCTATTTTTATTATTATTATTTTTTAATTCCACTGCCCCCTTTCCTTTTTGTCCCTTGAATTCCATCTCATTTCTTCCCGATCTGGCAACTGGTCTCTTGTGGCTATCTGTGCCACACACCTGCCATTACCCATCAGCTTTTAGCCGTGGGCTTAGTCGGACCACTTCAGGGAGTATTCAGTAGTTCTGGCATTGTCAAGAGGCACTTGTAACCACCTACTATACACCCCTACTATCGGCGGTCGAGACATGTTAATATTAGTTCATCTTGGTTAACGGAAGTCTATTATTGAAAAATACTGCTTTAATAGTAATGTAAACTTCATCCCAGTCTCACAAGTTTATCAAGTATTACCAATGTTTCATGTACAAGAAGACATACAATTCATTGAATGATGTGCATGTGTTGTATAGAACTAGTCTGTGATATTATTTTTTATGCTGTATTTAATGTACATTCCCGTCCTCCATATAACCAACTTGTGATGAATTAGTGCATTGCCTTTATGATCTTCTCTCCCAATATGTTTTAAAGGAGTAGACATTTGTTGATATACTGTAAGTTATTTTTTCTGTAATCTTTTTGACAAAGAGAATAAATATACAATTGTAAATGTGTAACAAGACTTTGAATTTTATTTCTTATTCTACATGTATTAAATTTTAACAGTTCAAGAGATCCTGGGCCCTATAAGGGATACTTTCTAATTAAAGGGGCAGAACATAGCCCAATGGTAAAGCACTTGCCTGATGCACAGTCAATCTAGGATTGAACCTCGTGCATCCATTGGGCGATTTCTCGTTCCAGCCAGTGCACCAGGACTTTGGGATGGTACATATAAAAGATCCCTTGCTACTAATGGGAAAATGTAGTGGGTTTCCTCTCTAAGATTACCATGTCAAAATTACCAAATGTCTGACATCCAGTAGCCGATCAATGCACTGTAGAGGTTTTGTTAACAAAACAAACTTTATTAATTCAATAGCTTAATGTTTATCATATTATTATATTATATGTTTAGTCCCAGGACCCAAGTTTGCTTTGGAAGGCCCTGCTCTAATGGTATTGCTTATATTATATTATTTGCTTGACCATAGTTGATTGATTGATGTTTTATGGATGGTGGATATATATATATATATAATTACCACACACACACATCTATGTGATACATTCTGGAATGGCCTACTACAAATATACGGTAGAAATTGTAATAAGTCCTATTGATACAACTACAATGACATGTTCCAATAGAAAACAAACTTCAGGTTACATAAAACATGTTTGCTATAATGAAATTATAATGAAAAGGTTTCCACCACAAACTGGCATTTAAAAAAAAAACCCCATCAAAAGCATTCCAGTGCATTTCATGTGGCATATTTTTTCTTGTTGTGCCAATGAAATTCCTTTATTTGGGGTCAGGTCATCGTGATTGATGGACAGTGAGCGCTACATGCCCACATTTACCACCAAGATGAAAAGTTGACTGGAGTGTTTAACGCTATGTGTATGTTGGCTGCAATAGGGCAAGTAAATTGGGACCTTTAATGCCAATGTTCAATGTTACAGAACTGTTTTGGATTCCTGCAAGCATTAAAATAACAAAAATGCAATGGTTGGACAGAAATTAATATTTAAAAAAAAAGAAGTCTACATTTATTCTGCGAGGGACATGACATAAAAGCACAAAGTATAGGCATGGTCAGATATGCAAATGATCATTGGTGTGTTTGGGGGAGGGTGGGGTGGGGCTGACCGACTAAAATTGAAGGCATAAAGTGCACCATATTTCTTGGGTTGATTCGGATTATGGCCACCTGAAACATTTTGAAAACGAGATGGTCTGAATAATTGCAACACTTTTTAAGTATTTTTTTTTTACAACGAAAAACAATTGTATACGTGTGTATGCTGAATATATAAACACTAGTCATGTTCCAAATTATTGGATCCAAGCTAGAGTACCGTAACTGCATATACTGGTAAGCACAAAAATAAATATAAATGAAAAAATTCAATTAATAACATCAGGATTTTTTTTAATTCATAAACAACTATGGTTAACAAATAAAAACATTTTATTATCAGACTACACTGGATAAAGTAAAATAACCTATTAAATGCATTGGTAATGAACAGTAGCTTTTTTCTTGTTAGACCGGTTTCAAAAGGTCATGGATACATATGCTGTTGGAATTAGTTTTCAAATATGTACAACAATATATTTAGTAACATTTTATTGTAATGCATATATGTAATACCAGCAGTAGATTTTGGTACGAGTAATATTAATAAACAAAAACAATCTTTAAAAACAACAAATGTAAACATGACTAGAAAAAGAAATATAATTGAAAGTTAAGTAAGATACACATGTAAGTAAGTGATATATCTGGATTTATCATGTGTATAATGTAATTTAATTTACCAAAACCTACCTTTGGACCTCAGTGAAGTGATGTACCACAGAAACATATTTATCCTGAAAAGGCATCAACTATAAATTTAAATCAAATTATTTATTGGAATTATACCTTTTATTTAACTACATCAGAAAACTAAAGAGAAAGAAAACTCATGTTAAAACACAACTACAAAATTAATAAATATAACAAAAAAACAATATAACAAATTTATGGTTATTTTAACACATGTGGAGAAAATTATGTCAAATATAAAACAAGAGGCCTATAGAGCTCCACTATTTAATTTTCAATTATTTATTGAAGTTTAATTACATGAAAAAAAAAAAACTAAAGAGAGAGAAAACTCATGTTGAAACAACTATAACAATAAATAAATATAACAAAACAAATCTAAAACAAGAAGCCAATTGGCTTATAGAAAGAAAGAAGTGTTTTATTTAACGATGCACTCAACACATTTTATTTACGGTTATATGGCGTCAGACATATGGTTAAGGACCACACAGATTTTGAGAGGAAACCCGCTGTCGCCACTACATGGGCTACTCTTCCGATTGGCAGCAAGGGATCTTTTATTTGCGCTTCCCACAGGCAGGATAGCACAAACCATGGCCTTTGTTGAACCAGTTATGGATCACTGCTCGGTGCAAGTGGTTTACACCTACCCATTGAGCCTTGCGGAGCACTCACTCAGGGTTTGGAGTCAGTATCTGGATTAAAAATCCCATGCCGCGACTGGGATCCGAACCCAGTACCTACCAGCCTGTAGACCGATGGCCTGCCACGACGCCACCGAGGCTGGTCCAATTGGCTTATAGAGCTCCACTATTCAAGTCAGTAGTAGACCATTCATTAATTTGTAAAGACCAACTGTCCGACCATAACTCTATGATAAAATAGGCTTTCAAATTTTCAATTCCAATATAAATCTTTTAAATTTAAAACTTTAAGAGTAGATAGACTTTGAAAATGTTCAATGTTAAATTTTTATTTGAATTTATAAAATTTAATTTAAAAATGTTTTCCCTAAAATATCTTTTTATTTTAGTTTGTGAAGACTGTCCCAAAGAATCATAGTACCAAATTTCAGAACTATTTGATTTAAACTCTAGAAGATAGACTAGGTTATTTTCAAGTCTAGACTTCTCTACAAAGACCATAAAATGTGCTGTCTGGTCTGTGGTGGGTGGATGGGTTATTATATTTAAAACATCCCATGCTTGTTTTCGGTAAAGAGTTTGGTGGCTGTGAGCAAGAGCATGTTTCACAGTTACCATGCCAGTGTTCCTAGTAAAGAGCTGGTAGACAGCAAAATTAACCAGTTACTTTACTAAACTTGCCAGATACTTTTTTCAGTCTTGTTGATAAACTATCTCCTTTGTAAATAGGCGATGAGCAAAATCTGTTTATTAATTTTTAGCTCCGTTGTGACATACGTCTGGGGAGCTTTTCTAATACTGGTTTGTTCAGTGTCTGTCCCTCAACTTTTCCTTTGAAATCTATATATTTTCTTTTGCTGTTTTGATTGAATTGTTCTGAAACTTGATATGATGTTTAAATTTATTATTAAATGTTTAAAAAATTTAAACTGAAAATTTGAATTCCTTCATCAATCCTATCACACATGACACCTAAAGTCAGAAGATGATCTCTGGTCCCCAATAATAAATGGGCTGTTGGACAGTGTATTCCATTACATAAGCCCAACTCTCCAAGTCTATTAAGTCGAGTCAAAACAATTTTTGTGTTAAATTAATAGAAAAATAAATCTTGAAAAAGATCTAATCAACGGTCAGGTCATATAATGAGGTTTCATATCTTGCAGGTCTTTTTTGCAAAATCAATCGCTAAATACAAAACAGGATTTCCATGGCAAGCATGTTCACTTCATGCTTGTATCTTTTATATTAGCAGGTCAAGACAAAGGGAACTTATAACGAGTGGCCATTTTAGTGTTGGTGAGTTCCTGACAAACTGGTTGCAAGTCAAAGGTTGAGATGCCCCGGTCTACAACATTAACAGCCATCAATAAATGCATAACCAGACATCAATGTTTAAGGGGAGCTGTCACTCTCACTCCCCACACTCCCCCGAGATAGTTCAAAGAGTAATTTTAGCTCCCCTTAGCACATGAATTTATATCGTACATGTATTAACATGTTAAATAGCATAAATGAACACCTCATAATCTATGTTTGAGGAGCAATTAATTACTTCTCTCAGTTTTTTGTTATGGCAAGGTCTGAATAATATCAACAAGAAGCAAGTTCTGCAATAACTGACCACAATAAAGAATGTTACTTATCTGTTACCAAGGGAAGGAACTCAATAATATGTCACACCCTCCAAACACAGTTTTACATATGTTATCTAGTAGGTAAATAAATACCAGTATCTCCTCATTAACAATACAAATATCACTATTTGGTGTTGGTTTTGTTGCAATGTCTCTAGTAAATAAACCATATGTGTATGGTAATGAGGTTAAGTTACTTTTGAAATCATGTCAAAAATGACTGGCAAAGTAGCAGTCTGACTGATGAGTTCACGTTCAGCATTATCTTGCAAGTCTTTTCTGCAATGCTAGTGGCTGGATACAAACTGCCGAGGGGATCTTCTGGGCTAGCAAGTCCAGTTCCAGTCTGCAGTCCGACTGCATCTTTGATATTTCTGACTCCAGTTTGGAGATCTGATTATGAAGCTCAGCAGTATATGACTGGATGTCTGTAGGTGGAGACAAGCCAGGGTCACCTCTTTCACGAGACAGGTTTGATCGTTTCGTCTTGTTGCACGGTTTCTGTAAAATGAATTTTGGTAATCTCTTCGTACAAGACGAGCTTCTGGGTTTGATCATAATGAGGTTGGCTTTTTGTAAAGAAATCTCCATGTTTATCAATGTCAACAGGTTGTCTAGTTCTAATGAAGATACTTCAAATTTCTGAAATAGATAAAACATTCAAAACCATTTGTCTTGGAAAAGTGCTTTAATGTTAACATTATGTTAAATTGGTTAAAAAAAACCTTCCAACCCCCCCCCCAAAAAAACCCCAACCCAACTCCAATAACCCACTACTCAGAACAATACCATACTATCTGGTACCTTATTTTGATCAATTTTATAATCACTTTTTGCTTTAAGTAGACCAGTAAAATAGGATGCACATTTATTCAACGTGTAATATGCAGTGAATTTGCAATATGGTCTATATTTAGTGTTCTTTCAACCATTCTCAACCAACCCTTTAAAAACTGAATGTGTAATAAAATTTAAACAATGTACTTTTACCAAACAGCTGGTACAATCATCACAACAGCCAATAAAAGTGCCAGTTGTAGACTTGTTTAAACAAAATGTAAATATTATATGTTGAAGAGAGTACTTAAAATTCTTAAATTTCTTCTTTTTTCCCCCCACCTTCCATAAATAATGAAAATGCCCATAACTTACCTTTGAATGCCAGAGATCCTCTAGCCCTTCTATTATGGACTCGTAACTCAAGATGGCATCAATAAGCTGTTGTCTGCAGTGTTGAATATCTTGTTTAATAGACGGCATCACAGTGAGGTACACAAGTGAGGTCTCATCTGACTTGTCAACACTGGGTGCATTGGTCGCCTCTTTCTTCTTCAGTTGAAGTACACTGTCCTGTAGAATAGTGCAAGTTTTATTAATACAGTGAAACCCATCAAGACTGGACCCTCTCTAGACCGGAATTCTCTCAAAACTGGATGTTTTTCAAAGTCCCGTGATTTACGCATCTTCTAACACTAAAGTTTACCTCTCCAAACTGAACACTGGACGAATAATTCAGTCCCAAACGTTTTATTTAGTGCATTTTGTACCTCTGAAAACCAGATGATCAGACCGTTGTCATCCATTATGGAGTCACTGATTGTCATCACTGCGTATGTTGGCAAACAACAAACAATTAAACATCAAGTGACAGCTTTGATATTCATTACAAACATATTTATAATTTGCTTCATGGGTCGACAAAAGAACAATGAATTTAATCCGTCTTCCTATTGTTTGTTTTAAAACTGTTATTTAGCAAAATAAAGAGTAGGTAAAAGAAATGTTGGCTTTTCGATGTCGAAAAGATGTCAGTAGCGTTTCATTGCCATATCGATATTTAATACTGAACGTCCAGGTAAATTTCGCTGTATTGAACTATCACACGATGATAAACTTAAAATCATTAAAAGTTTTTAAAGTATATAAGCAAACGTTAAAATATCTTAAGTCAAAGGTTCTTTATTGGATTATTAACTGTTATATTCATCTTCAATACATATATAAAGCCAAATGTGAATAGGCAACAAAAGGTTTTGTATCAATGTAAACCCCTGAAAACCGGAAAAAATATTTGGTCGCATGGATGTCTGGTTTAAAGAAGTTTCACTGTATATAATCTATTGGTACATTATTGATGTGGTGAAAAGGGTTCAGAATGATTTTAATAATTAAGAAAAACAAAAAAAGGAATTATTAATACCCCCAGCACATAGTTTGATACAATTACCTGTATTTATGGATCTATACACTGTTTACAGGGAATTTGGGGGCATGCTTCTGAAAGTAAATGTATGTTTCTGAAAGAAAATGTTGAATTTGGGAGATTCAAAGCACAGTAAAAGGTAAGGTGGGGGGTGGGGGGAGTCATTGCCCCCACAGCAAACCATTGTTTCACAGCCTGTCTCAGGTACATACACACAATCTTACTTCTCCTACTTTATGTCTATTCTGTGCACCTCTGACTACAGCCTTACCATCCATGTCCAAAACACATCTTCCTGTTCTTTCCAAGACAGTAAGTGCTCAAGCCGTTCGTTGTCCTTCTCCAAAAGGAAGAGCATCTGAAACCGGTTTCATATAATTCATGAACACAAGTCAACTACATGTTGTATATTTAATCATATCTGACTAAATTACTGAAACTTCAACATGTTTGAACCTTAAAGTGTTGCAGATAAAATGGGAATACATAACATGTAGCTTTCTAGCACTGTACAAATTCACAGCCGACTTAATATACATGTACATGAGCTCTTATTGTTCATAGATCGTCTGTTTGCTGATGTTTATTGTATTATATAGCATGTGCCAAATCCCCATAATATTTAACTTTGTGTTACTGTGTGTATGTTATCTATTTTATGTGTATGTTATCTATTTCATGCAGAAAATGATGTAATATGGATTATTGTAAGACAAAACATCTATATATTTATGTATATTTCGAACTCCCATTAATTATAAGGATTGTTTTTTAATTGTCGATTTTGCTGCCTATTTTTTAACATAAACATAAATTAATGACTGAAAAATTATTGCTATAATTACAAATAAATAGTTCAAACTATATATCAGTGTTTGAGATTTATAATTTTGGGCAGTATCCCAGTTGGATAGTAACATTTCAAAATCTGGTATCCCACCTGAGAATTTAGTATCCCACTTAAATGTGCGGAGCGGATAATTTTGTCATGCTCATATACCACAGAGGTTTCAAGCATGTCCGCACACTTAAATGGAATTCATAAATAACATCGTAACAAACTTGGAAAACATTGTTCTCATTCCCAGTTTATTGCTACGCTACAATCGAAATCACGGAATTCGTGAAAATTGCAATCAAATGGAATCGGCAAAAAGATTTGCTGCATCTTTTTTTGAGTAATACGGACATAAATTAAAATTTAGCAGTTATCTATACATTTTTCTGACATTATTAATGATAAACCTACCTATATCAATTTTCTGCAGACGTGGAATCAATATCTCAAATAACATTTCAAGGGAGGAAACATCCAGGGTAGCATTAGACAGGGTACGTGTTGGGAAGATATTGTTACGGCATAGCATTAGACTGGGTACGAACTCGAAAATACTGTTATTTAACTTCACCAGGCAGTGAAGAAACAAAAAAACCAACGCACGATTAAAAAACCCCAGCATTATTATATGGTATCCCAGTGGGATATTGGGTTGTTGAAGTCTGGTATCCAAAATTAAATTCTGGTATCCCCGGGATATCGCTAATCTCGAACACTGTATATAAATCACTCTTTCCGTTCTTACCATGGCCCATCTTCCATATCAAAATCATTTTCTACATGATTCTATAAGGAATTACTATGAAGATAGATGCTCTAACACATTACCTTCTTTAATTTTTCTGGGTGTCTCAACAGATGAACTTCAGTTAAAGTTAAATGATTTAACTCAGGAGACAATGACACTCCACTCGTCGCATTGTGAACCTAAAAATTTTTAAAAAAACCCTCTATATGTATATAAAACAAAACATGACAGATGTTGGCCTAAAATGTAATCAGTGATAAAAGAAACCCAACTCACAATACGACCAATTACTCCCCTAACTATATTTTGTCATGCAGAAAAATAACACACGCAGTGGTGGCACAGTGTTAAAATGATACGACTCGAGGCTGCCAAACTCTCCTCTCAAATTTACCTGTGAAGGACATTTTCACAGATACAACAAATATAACACACACAAAAAAGTGGTACGGCTGCCCCTGACATGGGTTTTTTTAAGTAACTTCTTAAAATGATATGGTCACAGGAAACAGGAATCAATCACATGATTCATTATTCCTCAGGAAAGCAGTCTAATAATTAACCTATATGCCACTCCTAACTGAACCGACAACCCCTCCCCTCAAGAAAACATACATCTGTTTCCATCACATATCACCAGCCTTGGTGGCGTCGTGGTTAGGCCATTGGTCTACAGGCTGGTAGGTAGTGGGTTCGGATCCCAGTCAAGGCATGGGATTTTTAATCCAGATACTGACCCTAAGTGAGTGCTCCGCAAGGCTCAATGGGTAGGTGTAAACCACTTGCACCGACCAGTGATCCATAACTGGTTCAACAAAGGTCATGGTTTGTGCTATCCTGACTGTAGGAAGCGCAAATAAAAGATCCCTTGCTGCTAATCAGAAAGAGTAGCCCATGTAGTGGCGACAGTGGGTTTCCTCTCAAAATCTGTGTGGTCCTTAACCATATGTCTGATGCCATATAACCTTAAATAAAATGTGTTGAGTGTGTCGTTAAATAAAAATTTCTTTCTTTCTTTCCATCACATATCCATCCTCACCACCACATCCATCCTCTCCACCATCCGTCTGCTTCACACAATTGAACTCTTTACATGTCCGTCTCTACACATGAGGACGGGAAGTAGCCCAGTGGTAAAGTGCTTGCTTGATGCACGGTCGGTCTGGGATCAGTCCCCGTCGGTGGGGCTATTTCTCATCCAAGCCAATGCACCACTACTGGTATATCAAAGGCTGTGGTATGTACTATCCCATCTGTGGGATGGTGCATATAAAAGATCCCTTGCTGCTAATTGAAAAGAGTAGCCCATGACGTGGCGACAGCAGGTTTCCTCTCAATATCTGTGTGGTTCTTAACCATATGTCCGATGCCATATAACCATAAATAAAATGTGTTAAATATAACATTTCTTTCTTTCTTTCCTCTACACATCTATCCCCCACTACATTTGACTTCTTCACACATCCGATCCCTCTACATGTGTCCTCTCTTCACATCTATCCTCTCCACACATCTGAGTCCTACGTACTGTCCCCTCCACACATCTGAGCCCTACATATTGTCCCCTCCACACATCTGACCCCTATGTACTGTCTCCTCCACACAGCTGACCCCTATGTACTGTCCCCTCCACACATCTGACCCCTATGTAGTGCCCCCCCCCCCCCCCCCACACACACCTGTCCCATGTATGAAGAAGGTCTAACCTTGTAGGTAAGCCTAGCCTCCTCCTGCTGCAGTGCATACAATCGTCGCAGATTTAAACGCAGTTTCCCGTTAAGCATCAGCAGATTCCTTACGGATGAGCCAGGATCGCTGATGGATCTCTGTACTGATGGCTTTGCCACAGAACTCTCAATACTCGACAATTGGTCCTGAAATAAAAAAAATATATATATATATATTCAGTATACTTAAGATTCAGTTAATTTACTGTAAATTAATTAAATAAAATCAATCCTGTACAAGTAGTCAACTCTCTTAAGCAAATGCGGTGTTAAACAAGCACTTTTATACCTCTCCCAAAATTATATAATTTAGTATGATTAACATGTATTACCGGTAAGCTGTCACCTGTTTTAACAGGCCACTTTTTATTACTGTAACACTAACTGCTTAATTAGCTGCTTAAAATAAGTTGCCAAATAACTGGAACTAAAATAGGATTTAAAGGAAGGAAACGTTTTATTTAACGACACCCTCAACACATTTTATTTACAGTTATATGGAATCGGAAATATGGTTAAGGACCACACAGATATTGGAGATTGTAGATGAACCAGTCTAACTGTGCAACATGGATCAAAATTCATTCCAAAAGCTACAGAATATTAATAATTCAAATCATCTTCATTTAGCACCAGCAACCATTTTTTTTACATTTTAGGTGAATATCCAATTATGACTTTTTTTTTTTTTAAGTACACATCAGCAACTCAACACCTTTTATTAAAAAAAAAAAAAAAAAGCTAAATATTTTACTGACAAAGTTTGGCAATGAATACAAGGCTGGACTATAGTCTTCTTATGCCGTTTAGATACATATACTTTCAGTGCTACTTACATACTTTATGTTAAAACATTGAACTGCTCCATCTCTCCATATATATCTCTCTCTCTCTCTCTCTATCTCTATCTCTCTCTCTCTCTCTCACACACACAAAATGCCATGCTTGATAACACAACTTTGAGAATACCAGAGATAAAAACTTACTTGGTGCAAGAAGTGGACATCTTCTTCTAATGGAGATGTGCATTTGTTCATGAACTTATCAGTAATATCTTCTGTACAAAACAGCCAGGCAAATGCCAACAGCAGTTCTCGGCTTCCAGCAGATGCATCATTGGGTAGACTGGCAAACACTCTGGACAAATATCCCCTCTCTTGTAAACCTCGCTTTACGTACACACATCGTTCCTCTAAAAATAATTTAACCAATGTAAACAAAACCACTAAACATTTAATGGAGCTGGGTGTGGGCAAGTTCAGTATAACGTACTGAAACAAATCTTACTAGCCATTCTTTTAAATTTCACCCAGAATTAAACTTGAAGTTTTAAAATTTTTTTTATTTCTATGCAGTTTTAAAATATACTTACCTTGATATTTGTATTGTATTCTACTGTCAGTTTCTCACAGCTCTTTACACTGTGTTTTCACATAATTGTACAATTTGGTATTTTAATGGAAATAATCATATTGATGTACTTTACCTTGTTTGATACCTAATAGCCAATCTCTATTTATGTCTGGGGTGTCGTTAACCATTCATCAATTCATTACTAGCCATTCTGACTTTAATGGGTTTATGTCAGTAGTGTTTTCCATAGACATTTGTTAAGGCATGATAGACTAAACACCTTTGGAGCATTTTCATCATTTTCAGGGCATTTGTTTTACTAGTATTCATTAACGACAAACCATTCATTGAATAAAAATAAATGTAATTAATGTACTTGCTTTAATAAATCAATGAAATATATAATATATATATATATATATATATATATATATATATATATATATATATATATATATATATATATATATATATATATATAGAATACTGGTGGTTATCATTAAAGGCTTGAAAGGTGCTCAATACTTTAAGAGAGAGTAGAGCATGCAATAAATATATATATATTGCACTTTTGTCCTACGCTATTACTCCGAGTTTCACGCCCTTCGACGATCTTCAGATAGCTGATACTGGTGAAAAGATTGCAGGGTTTTTATTTTTATGTAGTGCGGTTGCGTGGTTTGAGCTTACTGGTGTGACGGCATTTTGAGATGAGCTCAGTCCTTTTGTTGAGATTGTTTTTGTCTTTTGTTTGTAGGATGGCGAGCTTTTCCTCAATGCACAGGTTACATTGGCCGGAGTTTCGTTTGTACGTGTTCAACTGTTTGATAATTTGCCAGCTTATTTCATAATTTGTTCGCTGTTTTTTTATATATATATAATGGATATTGTATTAATTAATAATAAACTTTTTTTAGTGTTTTATAAAGGAAATTTTAGAATTAATTACTGAAAAAGGCGAGTTTAATCTCTGGGCCACATGGCGCTGATTAAGACAAGATGGTGCTAGACTATTGAGGCATGGTGCCACACCATGATAAAACAAGCTAGGGAAAACACTAGTCAGTAAATGTAAGCAAAAACCAATGTTATCACACATATCGAGATGACCTTTCAGCTGACTGGGTGGGATCTAGCTCTGTTGGTAGCTCTATTGGTAGTGTTCGACCGAAGTGCTTGGATGCAGGTTTGAAACCCCTCAATGGACCCATTCTCTCATTGTTTTTTTTCCCCTGACCCATGACTGGTATATCAAAGGCTGTGGTATGTGCTAGCCTATGAGAAAGTGCTGCATATAAAAGATCCCTTACTGTTAATGATTATATGGAACAGAGCTATCTCATGCAGGGGTTCAACAAAAAAGAAAAAAAAAAAGACTTGCTACAGGGCAAGTGCCAATCAGATATTCATTTGCCCTATATATTTTTCCACTTGCCCATACTTCTTAAGGTAACCAATTGTGTTACTCCTATTTAGTTTAATACAGTGCTTAATAATGCAATTTCATCTTGAATGTAATTGGTTTCATTGCACAAATAAAGAATTTTGCCAGTAGGTTACAACACTTACCCAGGAAGTACTAAATGTATATGTCTGTCCAGTGGTATCCACTGTCTTCTCGACTTGTTGATTTAAAACTTATTTTTTAAATAGTGTCCATTTGTTCATTTAAATATAATTATTGTGTCAAAGTATGTCTTAGTGACCACTTGTTTTATGGCCGTGGATATAGTGAGACCCCTTTCCACTTGGTCCAATTGTTTAGGGATTTTGGCCCATGTGTCATTATTGTGAGTATATTATTTAACATTCTCTACCCCAAAACACTTCTGTGGGATGTTTTTATCCTGTTCATAGCTGAGAAAAGTCTCTCGTAAACAGCCATGGCTGGGATCAAAGTAAACATGAACTGCAATGTGTTATCGAATTTTTCAACACATTGCTTTCCGTTTTGGTGTGTTAACGCATTGGAAAGAGTTGCAACTGTCCCATCATTTAGGGTTAGGGTTAGTTGTCCTTAGAGCTATGTAAATAGTCGGACGATCGGAACTCTTTGCAAAGGTTTTAATGAGATTTGTCACAAATTTTTAAAAAATGTTTTAGGTGTTACATTAGTCACTTGTCATCGGGCATATGCAATTAACATAATTACTTGCCCAGCATGAAAATTCCACTTGGCACGGGCATCAGGCGATGGGATTTTTGAGCCCCTGTCATGAAAAAAAGCTATGTAGTATGTAACAAATTTGTATCCCACATGGGATATCACACGCTTGCATTTAACATGACGTCGTTGGTAATATAATGACGTCATATTAATGTGAAACGGTGACTCATATTAATGTGAGACGGTGATGTGAGGTCATTAGACACAGTTTGCTATTTCTTTCTCACTATCCCATCCAAGTGTGGAGATAACCAGATGTTAAACACCAAATGGTTGTAGTTTAAATTGTGCTGAGGTGTCACTGAACAAATGTTCCTTCACTTTCCCTTCTCAAAACAATTGAACTCTGAGTTAATAACTTGTGTCCTTGGAAGGTCATGGAAAATTCATCCCATGGGGAGCAGGTCAACTCGTCCCAGAACCAACTCGCCCCACACTGTTTAGTCAACTCGTATCATTACCGTTTTATTAATTACATATAACAATATTTTAAACAATAATGTGCATTAAATATTGTTGAATATATTGCAAACATATTTTATTGTACAAAGAACAAAAGAACTGGTGAATATGCACACCAGTCAGAGTCCAAAAGCCTTGCCTGATCATTCCTTTAAGGATATGTAGGACAAACTCACAAACGTCATTAAAATAGGCTCGACAGATTATTGTTTATCCGATATTAGGATCTCCCCAATATAAAACCATTTAATAAGTGGTCATAATACCGGAATTTCACCGTAATATTAATAAATAAAATTACACCAAAGTAGTAGACGTCCATAAAGTTTGGGGTGAGTTGTCCAAACACTGGGGCAAGTTGGTAGGGGCGAATTGGTTTTGGGATGAGTTGACCAGCATTCACAGCTAAGTATAGTAGCTTTAAAATAATAACATCAAAGCATACCTGTGGATAAGTAACTGCGTGCTTGTATTGCAGCAAGATCAATTCCACCAAACTGACAGAAATACAACAGTTCAAACAAGAGTCTCCACAATACAGGAACCTGTAAAAAAAAAGAGAGCAAAACATCAACAAGTTAAACATATGTAATTATTTCAGGTGCTTACCAGGTAGATTGCCAAAATTGTTATATCAATTATAAATTATCCTGCTAATGTTATAAGAGTGGTATGAGTGTTATATAATTTATTATTACATCTATATCAGATATTTAAAATAAAAATCAATTTTAAAGAGCTTTGGACCTTTTAAGTATAGCTAACATATACCAGTATCTCCAATTTATAAGGGTATCAGAACAAAATGGGGCTACTAATGAAAAACTACAGTGGGTTTTCCTGGGAACATTTTGTTCAGTAACTTTGAGAGATTGCTACACAATTTTAAATCATTAAACAGAAGTTGCTAATCAATTTTCAATTGACTAGAAATATTGTTAATTAATCAAGATTTTGAAAACAAAATGTTCCTTACTTCCTCTCTAAGACTGTATATCAAAATTACTAAATGTTTGACATCCAATAGCCGATGATTAACAAACCAATGTGCTCTAGTGGTGTCATTAAACAAAACAAATAAACAACTAATATTTATTGTATAATTATTACACCATTTTCCCCCGCCAAATGATCAGCTATAATAGGACAATAATTTCAGCAATAGATAATTAACGATATAAGTTACACAATAATTATATGATAATGCGCTAGTTTCTCTTTTTAAACTAGCCATTCGTCGGTCACAACACTGCATGTATAAACCGCTTTTTAAAGGCAATATATAATGGCATGATTTGGCATCCATGTTCAGCACTGGAAATAAGATGCATGATGCTATTTTACTTCATTCTTTAATCTCATCATCATCTAAGGTCGATGACAGTCACTATTTGCACCCTTGTTTTGGCTTCGTACACAGTAAGTAAAACATATCCAATGGTAATTTTTTGATATATTTGACAAAAGGTACTTTTTATTTCTTTCATATTTTGAAACTTAAAATTAATATTTTGTCAAGAATTATGAAAAATAACAAAATACCAACCTGTAAACAACGTTATAGAAATTTGACAGGGGTCAAGGTTAGTAGACCAGTTTTTATTTTAATGTGGTGAAGCATTGTAATAATATATAGCTAATTTTGAATTTGAATGACGTCAGTATTCCAATGACGTCACTTTGAATCGCCTTACAATAACCATACACTGGGTACATGACGTTTCCGCTTTAAGAATGCTGGAAAAATTGCAATACAAACTTGCTATTGAATTTTTTTAATTGAACATTACTAATGCATCTGAATGTGTTTGAAAAAAATCTTGTGATTAAAAAATTGTATCTTGTACGAAATATGGATTTCAAGTGAAATTACGGTAAGATATGCTATATTTATTGTGTACGAACCCAAAACAAGGGTGCGAAAAGTGACTGTCGTCGACCTTAGTGTAAGTGTCGGATACTCGGGTCCGGGTCGAGTTTGCCACTTGGGTATTCAAGTCCAACATTTTGGACTCGTGGAGGCCCCATCACTAATACAGTAGTCATGTGCATGTTTTGGTGTATTTAATCCGCACCTGTGATCATAATACACTGATAACCGCTGTTAAAAAGTGCAACAACATTTAAAATAATTAAAGTAAATTTAAGGGCATAATGTTTCCTGCGGACTGTCATACTATGCAACTTAAAATTCTATCAAATGCAGATGACAACAAATTGGATGTTGATTGCGTAAATGAAGCTCAAGAAAACAAACGTCACAGAATGCAATTTGGGAGTTGATGATAAGTTTAATGCCATAAAAGAACTCAATGATTAAACTAAAGGTATGTTAGTTCATCAAGATAAACCTCATGTGCAAGCACAACGGCGAGGTTTATCCTGTCTATCCATTCCGCCATTCGCAGTTTCTGGACAACGGTTCCGAGGAATTTTGCTCGGAACGAAAGTGCGGTCAAAATAACGATTACCATCACATTTCCCCACCCTAATCGTATATTGTGATCTATTTCGAGCTCAATGAGACCAAGAAATACTTACTTTGAAACGATCTTCATTTTGAATTAAAGGAAAAAAAGTCCGACTTTACCGAGTCCATTACGCTGGCAGACAATATCAGCTGACACGCATGGCGACGTTCTAAACACCGGATTCATATGCCTTTCAAAGACCTTTAAGACATAAAAATGAGTCTTGGTCGTTATTTTGATTTTTGTGTGTTTTTTTATATAAAGATACTCTTTTTAAACTCTGAAATTCTTAAGTTATAGTGAATACTAATAATTAGCATATCAGTGTGTTTAAAAGTGTGGTAAATACAAGTAACAATTGAAAGGCATATGATTCCGGTGTTTAGAACGTCGCCATGCATGTCAGCTGATATTGTCTGCCAGCGTAATTGACTGCTAGAATCTGCTCGGTAAAGTCAGACTTTTTTCCTTTAATTCAAAGTGAAGATCGTTTCAAAGTAAGTATTTCTTGGTCTCAGTAAGCTCGAAATAGATCACAATATACGATTAGGGTGGGGAAATGTGATGGTAATTGTTATTTTGACCGCAATTTCGTTCTGAGCAAAATTCCTCGGAACTGTTGTCCAGAAACTGCCAATGGCAGTATGGATAGACAGGATAAACCTCGCCATTGTGCTTGCACGCGAGGTTTATCTTGAACTAAAGGTTTGTCAACAGTAGGTTGCTACAATTACAAACATTTCTGGCGGAGCATTAGCCCGAGTACTCTGACTGTAAGAGAGCTAGACGGACATTTGGACATAAACACGCTCTCATTACAGTCAGAGACCAACCTATGTCTTTTTTTGGCAATTCCTGACTACCAAACGGTAGGCAACGAGTCCCGCTCTAATACCACAACAATCCTATGTTTGACGTCAAATACCTTTACATCAATCATTTTCGAGTTAAGTGATACAAAAAAATCTACATATTAATCACTAATACACTTACTACAGAAAGAAACCCGACAGCACCCACATTCAGCTACGCTTCGTGACACTCCGTCGCAACAATTGCAAAGCTCGGCGATCTATTTCGAGACGTAGACCACGTGATCGCGCACTGGGCGATTCCGCCTTGTGCAGCAGTTACAGGGGCCGTCTCATATCAAGCGAAGTTAGAACATGGAAGAGTTGGCTAATGCCGTTTTGGATGAATTTGGATTTCATTACGTCATTAAACCAAAACAATTACACATTATTGATTCCATTTTGAATTTGAAGGATACATTTGGGGTGTTATCGACAGGATACGGCAAAAGTATGTGCTACGTACTGCCTCCTTTTATGAGATGACCCCTGTAACTGCTGCACAAGGCGGAATCGCCCAGTCTCGAAATAGATCGCCGAGCTTTGTAATTGTTGCGACGGAATGTCACGAAGCGTAGCTAAATGTGGGTGCTGTCGGGTTTCTTTCTGTAGTATGTGTATTAGTGATTAATATGTGGATTTTTTTGTATCACTTAACTCGAAAATGATTGATGTAAAGGTATTTGACATCAAACATAGGATTGTTGTGGTATTAGAGCGGGACTCGTTGCCTACCGTTTGGTAGTCAGGAATTGCCAAAAAAAGACATAGGTTGGTCTCTGACTGTAATGAGAGCGTGTTTATGTCCAAATGTCCGTCTAGCTCTCTTACAGTCCGAGTACTCGGGCTAGCGTAGTTCACCAAGGTAAACATCTACGGTCCGTTTTTTAACATTTTGACATTTATTGGACCCGATTACGGCACAGCAATAAACATCACAATAATAAATATCGTGCCGGAGACGTTTATCTTGATGAACTAGGGCTAGCGGAGCATGTCCCCAAACCTCCCCACTCCCAAATATTATGCTCTCTTTGGGAGTTCACTTTAGTCTGGTTTTGGCTAACTAAAAAAATGTGCACTTTTTACAATTTTCGAACAGCCGCCTGCCCCCTCCCCCCTCCACACACACACACATGATCCCACCACCAACACACAAAATCGTGGATCTGCCGGCGACATGACTTACTGCGTCGTTTTTATCAAATTTTGCCAATCTAAAATGTTCTGCATGAACCAAGGATGTCCCATTCTCCACTAAAATGGTCGACAGTAGTTCAATGGTTTCTCTGACTTGTGTTGTGCCTGATGGTGGTTTGGGCATGATTCCACCAACTTGTTGTTTAGGACGCCATCAGAACCCGATATGGTCTCAACCACAGTTATAATTTGCTCACTAACATCAAGGTTATTTTCCCCTGTTTGCAAGGTACAAATTGCTTCCAGGTCATAGTTCAAGGAGAACATTATTTATTAATTTTGTCGGTTATTTACAGTTCCTCTTGCCGATATTACATAAATGACTATGGTATATTTAAAGAACCACAATCATTACATTTTTAATATAAATACGTACACGTACCTTAACACAGTTTAAAGCCTTAATAATAATAACAAAAAATAATAATAAAAAACAGATATATATTATTTATTCAAAAACAAAACAAACAAAAAAGAGAAAGAAAGAAAGAAATAGATAGATAATAACATAAAATAGCCGTTTTATTACAAAACAAAACAAACACAAAAAAGAGAAGAAAAAAAGAAGAAAAAAAATAAATTGAGAATACATAGGCCTAACATAAAATAGCCTAAACAAATTATAAAAAGATTGGTTTAAATTAAAGCACCTTCAGTGCATTATTTGTTCATATATATAATATCATTGTTTGATGTTTGATGTTGGTTGTTTTTTTTCTCCTTTTTTTCTCTTTTTTTTTTTTGGTGGGGGGGGGGGGGGGGGTGTTTGTTATTTGTTTTTTGTTGCTCCTGAACTCTCTTCATCCCAGATAGCCTAACCAACGTCTCGAGATTGACCCGTCTCAACCAGTGTCCCACGATTGGTCTTTCAAAGGTTAAAGTATATATATATGTCTTGCCCTGACTGTGCCGAAGTTCAAGATACGATACTCTATATATTCCCCCACCACCTTAAACTTTAGAGTTAGGTGACACCGTTCAAATCAAATAGTTCACTGTAGACTTCGCCTGGAATGTAGCGATCTAAATGATCATAGGTTCAAAATATATATCAGTGACAATCTATCTTGCAGTTGTGGTTATCCGTTTGAAAATACACTTCATTTTCTGTTTACATATCCTTTGTATGATAATATTCGCCATACAAAGTTTTATTACACCAGTGGTGTTTGGTAGAAATGACTGTCCTCCGAAAATAAATTTAAGAATAGTGGAATCAATTCATGAATTTATAACTGCTTCAAACCGTTTTGATTTCAAGTAATGCACTAAGCAATACTTTGTAATTATCGTCATCCGCGTGCTGGTCTATAGTAGCTGAGTGTCCACACAAGGAGAGACTACACAACTATTTGCTTGTACTAATATATTAACTTAAATGCATGGATTTTCCAGAGTTACTCTGTGGGCACGAAACATGGAAGGCCAAGTGAAACATTTGTTATAATTGTGTGTAGGTAACAATACCCAAACATATCAATGTTTCCAAACATAGTGTTTGTTATATATAAGTAATAGGTAATAGTAATGGAGAATTATTGATCATGTATTAGTTTATCTAAAATGTATGATTTAGCTTTTATATTTTGTTTCCCACTCTTAAAGGCATATGCCCCCCCCCCCCGCCCCCCGGATGTCACGTGATTATAGAAATAACCCATCTTTTCTTCTATTTCAGTAGAAATCAAGGTTACTTTTATTTATAATCCTGGGGTTGCGAACATATTTGTAAACTTGGCCTTGGGAATATGCCTTTAAGATTTGGAATCATGGAATTTACCATATTGGTCTGTCATCTTGTTTAAACCTGAATTACATTTTCAAATTGTATGGAGAAGCCTTGATATAGGCATTGTGCCTGTTGGCCAATCCCCAATCAGCATTATAATTGGGAATAAATATTGTTTAAATCAGGTGACACCCTCTTTATATCTTTATATTAATACGGGGTGGGGAAGGCAAGCGGATATATCTCCCAACACGGGAGTAGCAAGGTGCCAAAAAGAGTGTATGTGTGTGTGGGGGGGGGGGGGGGGGGGACGCGCGCGCGTACACACACACACACAATTCAGTTCAATGTTAATTCAATTTATTGCCCAATACCAAGCAATCTGGTGTCAATAACAACAGCAACAAAAACAAAAAACATTAATAATAACAATATGAATGTACAGGCCAGACGGTGAAACAATTTGTTTTCTATTCATAGAAATAAAATGACTATATAATAATAAGGTATCCACCAATCACATTACGCTAGTCGGGCACGTATATAAAACACAGACGCATGCACGCATGCACACTGATAAACATATTTCCATGTATGTACACCTTCGCTACTTCGGATATTATACAACAGTACTAGTGGATAATGCAATAGGGACGTTTTCAATTAATAATAATAAGATTTAAAAAAAAGCTTAGCTAGTATATTAATTATCCATTATTATCAAAGGTCACTTGATTTTTAAAACACGCGAATCGTATGAGAAACTGTGGAGAAAAGCGCACATGTTGCCCTATTGCGATAGCATAATACAGAACGATATTTTTGGCAAAGAGCGATTTTTATCGAACTTTAAAACTTCCAACATTTAGTGTATGTATGTACGTAGAGTTTCGTCCTTGAAAAGAGAAACACGAATACAGACAAACTGTTTTTCATACTATTGCACGGTGTACATGATAACAAAAATGTACAATAACATAACACACACAACGGAGGTGAGTATGTAGGCTAATTGTTATTTAACCGTTTCTCAACCAGCCTCGGTGGTGTCGTGGTTAGTCATCGGATATAAGGCTGATAGATACAGGGTTCGCAGCCCAGTACCGGCTCCCACCCAGAACGAGTTCTAACGACTCAATGGGTAGATGTAATACCACTGCACCCTCTTCTCTCTCACTAACCACTAACCAACTAACAACTAACCGACTGTCCTGGACAGACAGCCCAGATAGCTGAGATGTGTGCCCTGGACAACGAGCTTAAACTTTAATTGGATATAAGTAAAAGAAAGAAAGAACCGCTTTTACTATTGTTTCATCCGTTTAAGATATAAATACATGTTCAAAACCAACATTAATCATAACTCCACAATCAATCTCACCACAATCTGGTGTGATGACTATAAGTTATTAAAGAAATCACCCATTAATGTGATTTGTAGACTATTTTTTAATGGCATAAAATTACGCATTATTGCTTCAAATGTACCGCAAGTTCAGTGATATCTCAAATTGTTTGGAAGTCTTGCGGGGGAAAAAGACTTTAGAGATCTTTGACATTGAAAATATAGAGGTTTTAAGTTTAGAATATGTTAACAGAAACAGTTTTTACTGAATCCATAAATTCGGAGCATTTTACACGTTTAGGCATTCAAGTGAATCACAGTCTCTGTCTCTCTGTCTCTGTCTCTCTCTCTCTCTCTCTCTCTCTCTCTCTCTCTCTCTCTCTCTCTCTCTCTCTCTGGGCGGGATGTAGCCCAGTGGTAAAGCGCTCGCTTGATGCGCGGTCGGTTTGAGATCGACCTCCCTGTCGGTGGCCCGTTGGGCTATTTATCGTCCCAGCCAGTGCACCACGACTGGTATATCAAAGACTGTGGTATGTGTTATCCTGTCTTTGGGATGATGCATATAAAAGATCCCTTGCTACTAATTGAAAATGTAGCGGGTTTCCTGTCTATGACTATACGTCAAAATTATCAAGTGTTTAACATCCAAGTGCCAATGATTAATAAAAAATGTGTTCTAGTGGTGTCGTTAAACAAAAACAAACTTTTTCTCTCTGCCCCTCCCTCTGTCGTTCTCTCTATATTTCTATCCCCCCCCCCCCCCCCCCCCCCCCCCCTCTCTCATAAATTGGTTTTTGTGTGTTGGAAAAGCTGACTCTATATAGTCAAAATAATATATACATGTACCTGAAATCCGTTTAGCCTTTGTCCATCATAATTCTGTATTTCCTACTTCCTATGTATTGGATATAGTCTTCGCAAATTACATCATAGTACATTTGGTCAACTGTCACACAGTTACAGTTAAAGTTTGTTTTGTGGTGAGTCTTGTAGCCTATTCACGCTGTGTCGATCTGTATTATTAAAATATTATGTTAAGCGTCCGTGGAAACCATAAACGAATTCTAACAAATATATATTTCATGTAGGGCCTAGTTGTCATTTTTCGAAACCATCAGATTTCAAAAGGAGATGCCATGGCCGCATGGGTGGGGGAATAGTCTGGAGGCAGAGTCCACATTTTTTATGATTTCGTTTTACCAAGGAAACTTTGAGGGAGGTTTGGAGGGGGATCGTAAAAAAAATGAAAATAATATATAATAAAATTATAACTGTTGCAAAATTTAGACGGGCTCCCCTAGATCCGCCACTGGTTGGTTTGTCATTGTGGCAGCCATGCAACTGAATAGTAAGACTCTCGGTGGCAAAATGCCTATTTAAAACCTCAATACAAACACACATAATTTCCATCAGAAAAAGAGCACTCTTGTAAGTGCTCTTCTTATGATCACGAGTTACACAACCATCAAACAAAACTTCTTCTGGATTCTCCCCTGAGAACAACATACAATACACATCAGGGCCGTAGCTAACAGGGGGGAAAAAAATCCGGAAGCATCATAGAAACTTAAAGAAAATTATCTTCTTAACTGTTTAAGGAGTTTTAGACTATTAACTACTCAGTTGCCCCCTCCCCCAAACAAAAAATCCTAGCTACGGCCCTGCACATACATGTGACTAAGGGTATTTTAAACACTTTTATGTTATTTTCTGGATGCTACTGTGTAATACAATAATCCTGACACTCGTTTCGTAAAATCAGTACGACACACAAGCTCGTATAATAATATATATTTATGTTCTTGGAATTATAGCAAACTACATTATCGTATATGTAATAGTTATAACATGGTTTTGATGAGTTAGCTGTATTTAAACAGTGTGACGGTACATGCTCTTAATTTCTTTTCGCCTGTGGCGATATTAATTGTGTTAGAGGGCCGTGTGCAGTTCCAAATTGCACTTTAGCCCAGATGGGCAACTTGTTACGTGATACCTTTGCGCGACGGTCGTCTAATACACACCCAGCCCAAGTGCGGAGGCCATGTGGCTAGTAGTTACGTAATATCTCCGGTAGTGCTGTTTATGGCCAGGGGATTGCTCGCGGAATGGCGACAGCCAGTCTGACGATCAGAGAAAAATATACCGACTCTGGGAGAGGTGGAAATATCAGATGATAGGTGAGGTACCGCGTTGTACCCCCAGGCGATATTCGCTGTCTCTGAGAGTTTTGAATAAATACCTAGGGTTTTAGATATATCGAGGAGAGACATTTGGAAGTATCCAGGGGAACGGTCGTCGTCCACTGAACGATCTATATTAGTTCAGACGGGACTTTGGTAAATATATATATTCTGCTCTGTGTATAACCTTGATGTGATTGATGTGACTTTAAATATTTTAATACTGTATTATACCAATATTATTTAGACGGTGCTGCCGGTCATCTGACGCAGTAATCTGTAGGCTTACTGTCCTAAATAATTATATATAAAGCTTAGCCAGTCATTCTAGAGGACCTAGGTAAACTGTAGGTTATTGTCTTTATTCTGATAGGTACCAGTATTAATTCTGTGTTACAAGGTTACTGAAGGAGTAGTTGAGGGTTAATTAAAAATTAACCAGTTAGGAATAGAGCTGTAATTCCTTTATTAATTAAGTTCCCCTGGAAGCGTTTCTCAATTATCACACGTGTGGGTGTTGTGTCACGGTGAAGTGATTAGCATATTGTGTAAACTAGACACCTAGAGATTAACTAATTAAGTGATCAGTTCTGGGTTGTTGTTATTGTTGTTATTAATTAACTACTGCGGCAGTACATTTGTCAGCGTAGGTTAATACAGATTCCAAAGTGTATTGTGTTTTGTTGTGTTTTCTTGTGAACTAAACGTGCTATAATAATATATACTTTATATAAGATCGTATCTCTGATCATACCTAGACGAGCCACAGCGGGTATAACTGCCTGTTACAGAGAGATCTAATAGATACACAGTTAGGAGAGATATTTGGACAATCGTGTTTCATTCAGTTACGGGTATTATAGAATCCCCGTGACAAACAGGGTCACGAGACGGAGTCGAGTCATGGTATAAAGTAAGAATGGCGTGTTCCTCACACCCTGAGTCTGTCAAACAGAGTGTGAATTACACTGGACAACAACAACAACAACAAAACATAAAACCCACACAAAAAAACACCACCGCCGACAACAAGGGCGTTCGGTTCCTGGTTGGAGGTTCCGAGGGTTTAATTAGTGGCACCGAGTGTCTCGATGAAATCAACGGCTCAGATTTAGTCAAGAACCTCTACATTTCCCTTGAGTAGCAAACAAAAAATGTGGTGATTATTGTTTGGGTTTGGGTTTGGGTTTGGGTTTGGGTTTGTTTTGTTAGTTTGTTTGTTTGTTGTTGTTGGGTGTGGTGTGGTTTTTTGTTATTGGTTTTTGGGAGGTTTCTTGGGGTTGTTTGTTTGTTTGTTTCTTTTGTTTTTTTATTTTGTTTTTGGGGAGGGTCCTGTGTTATTTTTGCAGCAGATATACCTATGGAATTAGTCCAGTTAGGCGTGACACCCAAAACATTAAGAACACACGGGAATAACTGTCATGATTTTATTTACTAAATTACACATTTAATGTGAGATGTGCAGGTGACGTGTTGAGATTTTCCCAGAGTGAACGTCTGTCTCTGGTCGGTGACGCCACGGCCTCTGTAGCGCACATGCACCTCGTAGTCCCCGTGGAAGGCGCGCACTGTGAAGTGTTTTCCCGACCTGTGTGTCTCGTGAGTCATCCACTCCTTCTCAAGCAGATGCAAGACTCTCTGTCCAGCTGCGTTGATCTGTAACATTACATAAGTGTCAGAGGCGGGGTGATGGATCATTGTCCCCTCCCCTCCTCCATCTCAAAAATATTATGTATTCCTTACAGAGCAAATTACTAAAACTCCCCACCCAACAAGTTGCAGACATTTCCCGACATCTATGCATTATACAGTATTTCTTATTTAATGAACGCTAAAACAGTCTTCTATGCCCTCATATGGACTATTTTAACCTACTTCAGTAGCTGGTGGTGAGGGATTTAGAATTTGAATGGAGCAGTTTATTAAAAAGCAATATTTGACAAACGGATCACTGTCTAGAAACTGAAGGAGGGGAAGGGTGGGAGAGGGGGGGGGGGGGGGCTGCACTCTATCTCCGCCCCAACACTTAAAAACCAGAAAATGTACATTTTTGTTCTACTGAATGTAAAAATAACAACTTCAAATGGTAGGAAATTTTGTTTGAAGTAATCCACATATAATTATTTTTCTTGTCCTCCCATCCCCAACCACAATAACTTGTGTTCCCTCCATTAACTTGAGATATCGTTCCTTTAGGCATATTGTCAAAAGATGTTGACTAGACTGCAATGATATATTGTTTATGTTCTCTTGAGGATTGTTTGGGCATGAATTGGCTAACTGCGTAACTGCTTATCTCTGTGTTTATTCTTACTCTGAATTCTTGTACACCGACTAGCGCTGCTCGTTCTCCAGCCCAATGGTGTTGACTCCAGAATCCCCAAAACATGATGCCTTCGACAGCAGGGTGACCGTAGAATAATCTCAAAGCCATTTCATAGGCATCTGCCCGTGTGTGTTCATTGTTGATACGAAAATCCAACTCCGTCACCCAGATAGGAAGGCCTGCCTGGGCAAGTGTGTCAAGATGTCTCTGAAACCCCCCACCAGAAAAACACTCAACAGCAATTTAAAACTTGAATGAATCTTTTACAATATTTTAAAAAATCCATCTATATGGGCGAAGGATATTATGAAAGATTGTCCTCTTAGTTTGGATATACCATTTTTTGTTGGAGAAGACACTCTATTTACTGTTTCTCGATTCTGAAGCTATTTACGGCCCTGATATTTAAGTACATACAAAATATCACATACCACAGTCTTTGAATTTGATGATCTCATTCCAGCCAGTGCACCGCGACTGGTATACGAAAGGCCGTGGAATGTGCTATTTTGTCTATGGAATTGTGCATATAAAAGATCCCTTGCTACTAATAGAAAAATGTAGCGGGTTTCCTCTCTGAGACTATATGTCACAAAATACCAAATGGTTGACATCCAATAGCCGATGATTAATAAATCAATGTGCTCCAGTGGTGCGGTTAAACAAAACAAACTTTAAATTTTTTTTGATGATATACCTGAGTATTGGTCGTAATGAGAAACAATCCAATAAAGGGGATTGGTCGTGGAACTTCAGACGGCATTTCTGCTACTGAACAACATCTTACATTGGTATTCCAACCACGATGTAGCTTACTAGGACCCAGTTCTGTACTTTTTCCTTACCTTGATAAGTGCTGGATCTGGAGCCTGGTGGCCAAAATGACATTGTACTCCTAAGCCATACAATCCAACGTTAGCGTGCTTGAACTTCAGAACTTGGGTTAGATATGCCTAAAAGATATATATATATATATATATATATATATATATATAGAGAGAGAGAGAGTGAGAGAGAGAGAGAGAGAGAGAGAGAGAGAGAGAGAGAGAGAGACAGAGAGACAGAGACTGTGATTCACTTGAATTCCTAAACGTGTAAAATGCTCCGAATTTATGGATTCAGTAAAAACTGTTTCTGTTAATATTTTCTAAACTTAAAACCTCTATATTTTCAATGTCAAAGATCTCTGTTTAAAGTCTTTTCCCCCCACAAGACTTCCAAACAATTTGAGATATCACAGAAATTGCGGTACATTTGAAGCGATAATGCGTAATTTTATGCCATTCAAAAATAGTCTACAAGTCACATTAATGGGTGATTTCTTTAATAACTTTACAGCCATCACACCAGCCTTTAGTGAGATTGATTGTGGAGTTATGATTAATGTTGGTTTTTAACATGTATTTATATCTAAACGGATGAAACAATAGTAGAAGCGGTTCTTTCTTTCTTTTACTTATTTTCGTGCTTATATTCAATTACGGTTCAAGCACGCTGTCCTGGGCAAACATCTCTGCTATCTGGGCTGTCTGTCCAGGACAGTCGGTTAGTTGTTGTGATTAGTGGTTAGTGAGAGAGAAGAAGGTGTAGTGGCCTTACACCTACCCATTGAGTCGTTAAAACTCGCTCTGGGTGGGAGCCGGTACCGGGCTGCGAAACCTGTACCTACCAGCCTTATGTCCGATGGCTTAACCACGACACCACCGAGGCCGGTTGAGAAGCGGTCAGATAACAATTACATACTCACCTCCGTTGTACCTCCTCCAGCTACCACGTCGTATTCGTTGAGGAACATCTTGACGTTTGGCGCTGCCTGGTGGGCTTGGCGGAATACATCGAGGTTGTAGTTTATGTCATGCAGTTTGTTTTGGTAATAGAAGTGGTGAAGGTTTTCGTTATTCACGTCCCAGTGTTCAACGCTTCAAAAATAATTATTTTGTAACAAACTACGATATCGTTTCACCTGTTTTCATAGTTGAAGATGAATTATTGGCCAACTTTAAAAACAAATGTCAAGGCTTTATAAAACTCAAGAAATATACTATACCAAAAATAATTAAATTAATTCAATATTTACTCAATTAAAAGATATTGAAAAACTACCCTTTCTACTTTTCTGTTAGGCTTATATTGGCCTAATCATAAGGCAGTATTGTTACGAGTTGAAAAAAGATGTCTTCTACTTTCAGTTGCCAGACGTTCTACCTATAATGACATTGTTGCTAGTTAAAATTTAAAATAATATTTAGACTGTAACCATTGTAACATGTATTTGTCTTGTTTCTCTTTTCTTGCTATCATTATCTCGATATTATTATTCATATTTCTTTAAGATTTATATGTGGTAAAATTATTGACTGACCGATTGTTTCCTATTTATTTTTAAAATATTTTTAATTATCAAACATATTTTGTTGCAGTTTTTGTTTGTTTTTGTTTTGTTTTGTTTGTTTGTTTTGTTTTTTGTGTTTGTGTTTTGTGTTTGTGTTTGTGTTTGTGTTTGTTTTTGTTTTTGTTTTTGTTTTGTTTTGGGGGGGGGGGGGGGGGGGGGTGTGCAAAAACATTTTTCTTATTCAGGTAGCGAAACTCTACTGAATATAAAGAGAACTGTCAATCAAACGTCTCAAAAGTAAATGCTGGAGCAGAAGGAATACGTTCAGGAATTTTGTGTTACAACCTGATAAAAACAAGAAAGATTGTAAACATTATATTGACTTAAGTAGGCTATTCGATATGTACATAACCCCGCACTAATACAGACAGACAGTATGTTGTTTGCAAACCTTACAGTTACAACACAAAAATAAGCACTTTAGATCTATTCATTATATATCAAATGTTTATATTTATAGGAACCGATACATTATTAAGTAGTGTAAACTTTTTTTCTTCTTTTAGTACCGTTAAATTATACATTAATTTTAACATCTTGCCTAAATTATAAATTTTAACAAATCCAATATGTTTCTGCTTATACTGGTGTTTGTACAAAACACATATGCATTTTATGTAAATTGGAGAAAAAAAGTCCGCCGCACCACGGAATAGTTCAGTGACTTTAAGAAAGCCTGCTTTTAAAGACCATGTTTTGTTATAATGTAAGGTTTTATAGACACAGTGTTGACTACTGTATACTTGGAAAGATAAACTTACAGGTCCTTGGTTCTAGAGACAACACCGGCGATTCTATCATGTACTGCCTTCTTGAGCTCATTTCCGGAAAGAGCTTTCACCCAGTCTTGGACAAATTTCGGATCTGACCAAACAATATTGTGTCCACGTACTTTGACTCTACAAATAGAATGAGTTGGATAGTTTTATAATATGGCACAAAAACAGGGTCTATTGAAACTATCAGCAAGATCCCCACCCACCATTTCCCGTGATTTACTCAGATGGTGTTGATTAAAAATGTGTGTGTTACAACTTGGCCTCATTAACGTCTATGGGATTGGATTTGGTGGTATAAACCCTTTCAAAATCACACACAATTAATAAGCCAGTATGTCTATGTCCTGGATACTTTATTTATGCATGCTGATGGTATTTCAGAAAGCTCTCTTCTGACACAACTGGGGGGGGGGGGGGGGGGGGGGGGGGGGAGGGAACTCGTATTAACGTGCCCATATCAGATGAAGGTTCAGGCACGTCCATCCAGGATCTAACCCCTGACTTCGCCAGTGACTTATTCCGTGTGTGGGGAGGGGGGCACAACTGAAACATAACATACATTCAATGGGCGGCCTTTATAGATAAGCCAATGACTAGGCTAATCGAATGAATGAAAATAATTTTAAAAATTTAACCTAAACCTTCACAGACCTTTGTTATCAAAATAAAATAGTGATGAAATATGTTTTTAAAATCTCACCCATGCTGTAGAAGTTTTTTAATTGCTCTTATTGGTGTATCATAATTAATATGACACTGAAACAAAATAACGTTTATTACAGTTATGCATCATTATGCAAAGAAAACTCCACGAACATGAACTGGCTTATAAGTACTGTTTTTCAGGTAAGTGGGTCTACTTATGGCTAAACATTTTCTTAAATATGCCTTTGATACGTAAACGTAAGTCATAGAATATCTCCGACAGTACTGCCATATAAAACAAGTCTTTGTACACTCCATCTATCTATTGGGGGTGGGATATGAGGAACACCCACTACCCTCTCTCTCTCTCTCTCTCTCTCTCTCTCTCTCTCTCTCTCTCTCTCTCTCTCTCATATAACGACTGCTAATGACGTAAATGGCCCATATTAATCGAGGATATTAATTCCAAATCTGAAGTCGGAATAGAACCAGCATTCAGGATCTTGGTACAGCTGCAGTTGTTTCACAAAAACAGAACACCAGATTCAGGCAATCGGTTCTAATGGGTTTTAGTCCAGCAGCCGAAGAGGTTAACGTATTTTTGTCGGTTATAGGTGTGTTTTAACACTGTCGATCATTCATTGATCTCTAGCACGTATATAATAATATCCAGGTGGATGTGACGTTTTCACTGTTGGAGAAATTGAGAAAGTCCAAGATGGCTGCCAAAGAATCATGAAAATGAACTTATTCACATATCTTTGCAACCAGAAAAGATAAAAAAAACATGCTTGAACTGTCTTTGTATCTTTTCTAACTTGGGGAATCTGATTCTACCTATATTTACTTGGAAAAGTATAGAAAACAACAAGAATGTCACATACTTCCTAAACATGGCAATTACTATAATCGTGCAAGTTAGAACTATGAATGGCTTGACTACTAGATGACTTGACTATATTAACTTTCTTTAGGTTTAGGTGAACAAAATTAAAGACAAATAAACAATGATACAAAGTGATTACAAATAAATATATGTTCATCAAACATATCAGTCATTATCTTCTTTAAAACACTGTACGTACGTACTGTTTTCATTTTGACAAACTTGTTCACCGTTGCAAGGACAACACATTGTACAACTGCAAGCCATGTTAGCAATGTTACAGCTGGATCTTTTTGTTTTGCACGGTCTCTCTCTCTCTCTCTCTCTCTCTCTCTCTCTCTCTCTCTCTCTCTCTCTCTCTCTCTCTCACACACACACACACACAGGGACACGAGAACACGGCCTCGCTGACGTCGTGGTTAAGCCATCGGACATAAGGCTGGTAGGTACAGGGTTTAACGACCCAGTGGGTAGATGTAAGACTACTACACCCTCTTCTCTCTCACTAACCACTAACAACTAACCCACTGTCCTGGACAGACAGCCCAGATAGCTGTGATGTGTGTGCCCAGGACAGCGTGCTTGAACCTCAATTGGATATAATCACGAAAATAAGGTGAACTGAAAATGAAATGCTCCAAGGCATGCAACCAGACAGCTACATGAAGATGGGCTATGGCCACATTTTCTTTGAACGCTTCGATCTTGGGTGATAGTGAACGGTTTTGGGGCACTGGCTTTGCACCTGCAGACTTTGAGTGGTCACTATACTTTTTTGGCGTGCAGCTGTACATAACCGAGAGCTTGACTGACCATAGCAGGCCATGGAATCGGAGAAATTCTTCTGGGTCTTGTGTTGCTCGACAAATTTAGTTTTATTTAAATCATATACCGGCATGCACAAAGAAAACACAACAGCAAACCCACCACGCAAAAAATTATAATTATGGTTCCCCCACCCCCTACCCAATGTGATCACGAGACCTAAGCATAAAAATAAATAAAAATAACATAACATAAAATATGTAAAGAAAATCACACCCTGTGTGGTTCCATCACGTGCCATTTTAGCCAGCCCTCAATAACGGCCCAGTTAAAATGTTGATAGATGAAGTTTTGGTATCTGGTATCACCATGGTAGTACTCGTTGCAGGAAATAGCTGTCCCAAAAGAAAACGATTTCTTTATCTGCTTGATCTGTAACGTAACACGATATACGACTGAATAAATGCCTTTTTTCTACAGATTTGATAGAATTCCTAATTGTATGCTTATAATGTTTAAAATGTTTTATACAAAAATAATTCAATATTAGTTCTTTAAATATACAATACATTACAATATATTTTTTATTATTAAGTGAGCTAATAAATAATATATTAGGGACAATTTGAATCACTTTTTCATAAAAATAAATATTTTAAACATTTTAAATAAAGAAAATATAAAGCTTAAGAAAAACCCAATACTTTGCTCGACGAAGTAATAATATTAATTATTCTTGTAAACTGACCAACAAACAATCTATTTATTAACAAGTTGATCAAACCAGCAATATTAAGTCGGGTTTTCACTACACGTTAACCTTCAGTTAAAAAAGTGGAATATTTTTATTCAATCATGCAGATCAAGCATGTGTTCCTCAAATTCTATTACAATTTTGCCAAGCCGTTTTTAAAGATAAATAATTCTATTACAATTTTCTAAGCCGTTTTCAAGGATAAATACTGTACATAATTACAAAAATGTACAAAATTATAAATAAATAAATGAACAAATTAAAGAATTCAACCCCCCCCCCCCCCCCCCCCCCGAAAAAAGAAAAAAAGAAAAGAAAAAAGAAGTCAACATAAAAAGATAGTTTCAGATCTCACCTCAACTTCTACCTGACTCAAATCTACAGAGCCATGTGTGTGTACACTAAAACGAAAATAAAGACACAGTCATTGTGATAAAATATATATTAGAAATTACGTAGTGCAAAATTTATTATTAATGTAGTAGTATAAAACCTCTTTTTTTAAAAGTTTAACTTGGGACTGCGATGAATATCTATAGGTGCCTAATGTGAAAAGTTTACATAGAATCTTTAACTAATAACTAAACTGTCTATAAAGAAACATGTGAAACATTTTCAGTTAAATAACAAATCAAAATGCTCAACAACTTACGTAATAACAATATGCTTTTTCTAAACTTGTCAATGTTGGCATCTGATTCATGGCGCCAGTCCCAGTCCTTGGCTAATGGCATGACAGACACATCGTCAACAATAAAGTCAACCCCTCCATGTGGGCCTTGAATGTAAAGCTCTGAATCCTTCATTGCTGTAACACAAAATGATTTCAAAATTCGTAAATATTCCCCGCATTTAACGACATTTAATGATACTTAACAAAAGATATATAGATTTCAGAATAATAAACAATACAACATTGATTTTTCGAAATATAGTGTAGCCTATTTCATTTTTCATTTATTTTCGCTGGCGCACACACCAAGCTATCTGGCCAGTGTGTCCATGATAGTACTTAGTTGTTAGTGATAAATGATAGGCAAGGCAGTGTACATAGTCATAGTGGTAAAACACTTGCTCGTGGAGCCGTAAAAACTAACTCTGCGTGGAAGCCGGTACTGGGATCCGATCCCAGTACCAGTAACGCCCGAGAGCCTATGCGTTAAACACTACGCCAACGAATATTATATAATTATGTCTATTTGGTGCCTGAAGATCTCCCTGCAGGTGAATCCATCCATCAGATTTCCGTGCCATTGGCTCGTTTGCAGGATTCATGTATTGTTTAGTGCCATCTGCAATACAAATACAATACTATAAGTTACTTAATTATAAATAGCTAAAAATAAATCCCCAACAAAATTTAAAAAAAAATATATAGAAGCAATGATTTATGGTAGCACACAGCTAAACAATACTAATAAAATAAAATTACCAAAAAAATCGTATCAAACCAGTTTCATACATACATTTAAATATCCAAACACGTCTCCAAACTAAGCTATATTACAAAAAGAAAGAAATGTTTCATTTAACGAAGCACTCAACACATTTTATTTATGGTTATATGGCATCAGACATATGGTTACGGATCACACATATATTGAGAGAGGAAACCCGCTGTCACCACTTTATGGGCTATTCTTTTCGATTAGCAGCAAGGGATCTTTTATATGCACCATCCCACAGACACGGTAGTACATATCACGGCTTTTGATATACCAGTCGTGGTGCACTGGCTGGAACGAGAAATAACCCAATGGGCCCACCGACAGGAATTGATCCCACACCGACCGCGCATCGAGCGAGCGTTGTACCACTGGTTACGTCCCGCCCACTATATTACGAGTATGTTTTATATTTTTCAAAATTTTGAATATAATTTGTATCAAAATGACATTTTTTTTCATCTATAAAAGGTAACTTGTGTATGTTTTTAATGGCTGTTATTTGTACATATATAGAAGGCGGGATTTAGCTCAGTCGGTTGAGTGCTCGCCTGAGATGCTTGCGTCGCAGGATCAAACCTCCTCGGTGTATCCATTCAACTGACTGGGGTTTTTCTCGTTTCAACCAATGCACCACAACTGGTCAAAGACCGTGGTATGTGTGTTTCTGTCTGTGGGAAAGTGGATATAAAATATCCCTAGCTGCATTAGGAAAAATGTAGCAGGTTTCCTGTGATGACTAAGTGCCTTCATACATCATACAGGTTATACATGCATTATAGTTATGTTCGTGCTTATATCCAATTAAGTTTCAATTACGTTGTCCTGGGACACATTATCTGTACTGTCTGTCCAGGACAGAGGGTTAGTGATTAGTTGTTAGTGAGAGAGAAGTCGGTTAAACTCACTTTGGGTGGGAGCCGGTACCAGAAGGCGGACCCAGTACCTACCAGCTTTATGTCTGATGCTTGAAAGAAAGAAAGAAATGTTTTATTTAACGACGCACTCAACACATTTTATTTACAGTTATATGGCGTCAGACATATGGTTAAGGACCACACAGATTTTGAGAGGAAACCGCTGTCGCCACTACATGGGCTACTCTTCCGATTAGCAGCAAGGGATCTTTTATTTGCGCTTCCCACAGGCAGGATAGCACAAACCATGGCCTTTGTTGAACCAGTTATGGATCACTGGTCGGTGCAAGTGGTTTACACCTACCCATTGTGCCTTGCGGAGCACTCACTCAGGGTTTGGAGTCGGTATCTGGATTAAAAATCCCATGCCTCGACTGGGATCCGAACCCAGTACCTACCTGCCTGTAGACCGATGGCCTACCACGACGCCACCGAGGCCGGTCCGTCTGATGCTATATGTATATAGCCATGTGCTTTTAAATGTTTTGTAACATAAAACAGTGGAATAGGGCCAATTAATGTTGTCATCCATTTTTGTTTTATTCATGACAACCAACCAACCAACCAACCAACCAACAAAAATAAACATGTAAAGAAAGAAAGAAAGAAAGAAAGAAAATAAATAAATAAAATTAATAAATAAATAAAATGAATGAATGAATAAATAATAAATAAATAAATAAATAATAATAATGATGAAAAATAAATAATAAGATGAATGAATGAATAAATAAATAAATAAAATGAATAAACGAATGAATGAATGAATGAATGAATAAATAAATAAATACATTTTAATGGTACATTCCAGAAGTTTGAAGTGCATGTGATCCACTATGACGTGTAGATGTCACGTGACACTGAATTCCATAGCAATGCCAATGATCTGTGCTTTCCATGCCACTGTTCTGAACGAGCTCTTGGTCCCAAGCAAATAACAATAAGCACGCAAACCTCGCAATCCAAAGCATGTTTACGTTTTTTTTACTCATTCAAGTGAGAGAAAGCACGCTTTTAAGTACATTACTTATCTTTATTGCCCCATCTCTATTTTGTTTGACCCCCCCCCCCCCCCCCCCCAATATTCGCACATGCTCAGATCACACAGCTAGTTATCTATGTTTCATAAGTATATGAACGATAAGTAACCTTGACATATAACCATTTGTCATTAGTTTGTTATTGTGGCAGCAATAAATCGAGTTTAACCATGCAGTTGAATAGTAAGACTCTCGGTGGCAGAATACAATTTGGCGCGCACACCTAAGAAAAGGAATGCGTACTTAAAACCTCAATACAAAGAGAAAGAAAGAAATGTTTTATTTAACGACGCACTCAACACATTGTATTTACGTTTATATGGCGTCAGACATATGGTTAATGACTACACAGATATTAAGAAAGGAAACCCACTGTCGCCACTTCATGGGCTACTCTTTTCGATTAGCAGCAAGGGATCATTTATATGCAACATTCCACAGACAGGGTAGTATATACCACGGCCTTTGATATACCAGTCGTGGTGCACTGGCTGGAACGAAAAATAACCCAATGAGTCCACCGACGGGGATCGATCCCACACCGACCGCGCATCGAGCGAGCGCTGTACCAATGGGCTACGTCTCGCCCCTTGAAACCTCAATACATACATCCATTTGCATCAGTGGGAAGCGCAAATAAAAGATCCCTTGCTGCTAATCGGAAGAGTAACCCATGTAGTGGCGACAGCGGGTTTCCTCTCAAAATCTGTGTGGTCCTTAACCATATGTCTGACGCCATATAACCGTAAATAAAATGTGTTGAGTGCGTCGTTAAATAAAACATTTCTTTCTTTCTTTCCATTTGCATCAGAAAAAGAACACTCGTGTATGTGTCCTTCTTATGACAATGAGTTACACCACAGCCAAACAAAAATCCTAGATTCTCTCCTGAGAACAACATACAATATTTTGTTCTGGATGCTGGACTAGAACAGACTATAACTTTTTTTCTCTTTTAAATTATAGCAGAAATTTAACAATGCTTGTGAATAATTCTATTCAGTATTCTTTAAAAGAGCATTCACTGACAGAATTGTGTCCAACTCTCTCTTTTATCGCCAGAACTGAGAATAACGTGTTTGATTGTATCTTCAGTAGAAACAAAAATGTTAGCTACTGTATCATCATCATCATCATCGTCGTCGTCGTCATCATCATCATCATCGTAATCATATCATCATCATCACCACCATATCATCATCATCACCATAATCATATCATCATCATCATCATCATCAACATCACCATCACTACCACCACCACCACCACCACCACTAGCCTACTACCACCATCATCATCAAAATCACAACTATTGATAATGGACGAAGGAGCCGGCGCAAGTCGGCAGCTGTTGCCATGACAGGCACTATGCGCTATTGTACAGCTTGCCCTGAAACCTGACCTGACGACCACAAGAAGGGCACTTGAGAGGCTGTCCATTGTTTGAAGGAAATAGATGCATGCAGGTCTACTGGGAGGTTCGTTAAGTAAACCTTCCTTTTTGTTCCATTTCTTTCCAGTGGCGAAGTAGTAGATGTACGCTCCAAATCATGTTTTGCCACCAAGCGCCGTACTATTCTACTAGCAGTACACTCATAAGCGTACGAGACATGGAGAGGGGGGGGGGGGGGGGGGGGGGGCATCAAATTCGGGCAAAAATTATGCAGATATTCGAGCAAAATGTGCAAACCTGAGACCTTTTTACCAAGTATTTCAATCATTCGACCCTCAAAATTAGTTGCAATCCATGTAAAAATGCATAGTGATTCATTTGCAGTCCTGTATTACTATTTGTTAGTGATGCTAATATAAATAACAGCTGTTACCCAAATTCGAGCATTTACGTTTAATTCAGACAAAAGCCAGCTTGCCCTCTACAAAAATGGGAGCCCGTACACCTATGCGTACACTATTTGTACCTCATCAGCAAACTAACGACAACTTTAGTCTATATCAAGGTTCCTTTATCGTACGTACTTACCGAACGTAGATAACTAGTCAGTCGTGTGCTCAAAGCATGTGCGGAAATGGGGGAGGGTGGGGGATTACACAAAAACTTCTGGTGGCGGAGTAAAGATAAGCTTTATACTTAAAAGCGTGCAATCTTTCAACTGTATTAGAGAAAACGTAAACATGCTGTGGGTTGTGAGGTTTGCGTGCTTACTGTCACTTGTCTGGGGCCAAGACCTTCTGCAGAACAGTGGCATGGAAAGCCTTGATCATTGGCACTGCTTTGGAATTCAGTGTCACGTGACATCTACACGTCATAGTGGATCACATGCTATACAAACTTCTGGAAGGTACCATTTTAAAATGTTAATTAATTAAGTTGTTTATTGTTTGGATGTTGTTGGTTTGTTGTCGTATTGTGGTTAAATTACTGAAATAAAAACGGATGCCAACACTCTTCAGAAGCAGGGCGCTGTAATAATATTCCATTGTTTTGTTACAAAGCTCTGTCCGGTGCCAGTTTTAATTTCTGTTCTGGAGCACCACAACTGATGAATGAATGAATGAATGAATGAATGTTTAACGACACCCCAGCACGAAAAATACATCGGCTATTGGGTGTCAAACTATGATAAAGGCACACAAAAAAAATGCACAACTGATCAAAGGCCGTGTTATGTGCTTTCCTGTCTGTGAGAAAGTGCATATAAAAGATCCCTTACTGCTATAGGGGAAATGTAGCGGGTTTCCTCTCTAAGACTATATGTCAGAATTACCAAATGTTTGACATCCAACAGCTGATGATCAATTAATCAATATGCTCTAGTGGTATCGTCAAACAAAACAAACTTTAACTTTAGTCTGGGAGTGGCAGTCCTCTTTTTGGCGGTGCAAGAAGGATAAAATATCCAGTAAAGGATCTTCTCGGGAGTGGCTGCCCCAATACTATAGACGAGACACACTAGACAGATCCATATATAGATTCACAGATTCCAGTTGTAACAAAAATATAACTTTCTTGGCATGATCTGGGAAGAAATAGAGAATGCTACATGCGTAGCCGAGTCATTTCAAAACGTATCTAACAAGCAAAAAACAAGTTGGAAATGTTTTTAAACAACGAGATGTAATATAAATGGTATCTAACAGGCACTAATGTAATATTATATTTCTAGCATTTCCTCAAAAACCAAATTTAAAATAAATGTATAACATCTTTTCCAACTAAAGACTAATTTATGGTCTAGTGGTGTCGTTAAAAAAAGACATTTTAACTGTATATTACACACTATTCTGTGGTTGTTGTTGTTGGGGTTTTTTGATGGTTTTCTTTGTGGGGTTTGTTCTCTCATTCTTTCTCTCTCCATCAGAACTCAGTACTATCAAGGACCGGGCCAGAAAATAACACTTCATCCTGGACGAAGTTACAATGTTTCTGCTTATGCGCGTTTACTGAATGACCATCCCGGCGAGCTGAGGCAGAATATGCAGATAGAAGTGGCTGTTACATTCCCTGGTTTGCAAACACTAAAGTCTTAATCAAACTTATACTCAACCGTGTTTTTGCCTATTATGATTCATGAAAATCCTCGGAATCAAAACTTCAAAACTGTTTCACTTAGCTGTATGATACACTGTTGCACTGTGTATAAAATGTAAAAAACAGTAATGACATGCTGTCAAAGTTGAAGGTTGTCAAACATGGATTTTACACATTAGAACATTCGTTTAATAGTGTGTGAATCCACCCCTGGCGCGAATACACTCGACACATCGTTGCCTCATGCTGTTGATCAGACGTCTGAAGAACTCTTGGGGAATGGCCTGCCACTCTGCCATAAGAAGTTGACCCAGATCATGAAGGTTGGCCGGAGGGGCATGGTTATCCCGAACTCTCCTGCCTAATTCGTCCCAGGCGTACTCTATTGGGGCCAAGTCAGGCGAATATGCTGGCCAATCCATCCCGGCAATACCTTGTTGTCTGAGAAAGTCCGTTACCACCCTGGCGCGGTGGGGTCTGGTATTGTCATCCTGCAGAACTGCCCCGCCGCCAATCTGCTGAAGGCCTGGGAGAATCAACGGCCAGATAATCTCATTCAGATAGCGGATTCCATTCAGATTGCCATCCACCACATAGAGGGGGGTCCTGTGGTGGATAGAGATGCCGCCCCACACCATGACGCTGCCACCACCGAAACGGTGACGTTGTCTAACGTTAACGTCAGCGAAGCGCTCCCCAGGACGTCTGTAGACACGAACCCGACCGTCGTTGAACTGGAGACTAAACCTGGACTCATCAGTGAACATCACTCGACCCCACTGAACACGTTGCCACCGCAGATGAAGCGTGCACCAGTGACGTCTGGCCGTTCTGTGACGTGGTAGGAGTGGTGGTCGAACAGCCTGGCGACGGCAGCGTAGATTATTGGCTCTCAGACGATTGCGTATGGTTTGATCAGACACTCGAGTTCCAGTCGCAGTCCGCAGATTGTCACGTAATGGGCGTGCAGTGGTTGTGCGTTGACATAGAGCCATATTGGTGATGTAGCGGTCCTCTCTGTTTGTAGTGCTTCGGGGTCTTCCCAAATGTGGACGATTTCGAACAGAATTCGTTGCTTGGTACCGTTGCCACGGTCGGCCAACGACACTCTAACTGACACCAAGTCTCAGAGCAACATTTCTTTGCGTATTGCCATCCTGAAGCCAAGCAATAGCCCTTCCTCGATCTTCGATAGTCAGTTGACGTCGTACCATTGTCGAATTTGGAGTGTGCACCGTACACGAACGCAAGCTGCAATTATACGGAAATTCAGCATTGGGAACATGGAATACACATGCAAAGCGTGTAAATGAAGCGCTTTGTGAAAAAGCAAGTTATGGGCACTTAGCAGACCTTTCGCTTTCGCCCTAATTTATGTGCAAATGTAAGCATGTTTTCGCCATTAGAACTAGTCGACAGTGTCAATGACAGTGGATTTTAATTCATTTATGGGTTGCTTAGACCCACTTTCGTCAAAATGGAACAATACCATGCGTGACATTATGGTCTAGCTAATATAATTGACATTCAGAAAATAATGTCGAAAATATCGTCTGACCCTTAAATTCTTTTGAGTAGTATATATACATCCTTTTGTTCTTTTCTTTCTAAACACTACATAAACGAAAATCGATAGCAACTGACAAAGATCGACTGTGTTATTGCACCTGGCAGTTGTGAATACACCTGTCATGTGTAATGATATGTGGTATCTTATGTCTATAAATAGTCTGTGTTAAATTATAACGATATTATCATAGCGGAACATTTACAACTATATTCAGATGAAAATTATATATAGTTAGCTGTGTATATACGATTCAATTAATTGTTATTGTGTCACCTGCATTTACGCAATAACTTAGGCATTAGTTACTTAGGGGATAGCAATCAGTCCAATTAGTTTGAAACTACATTACAGCAATTAAGGACACTATGAGTTTTAATCGTTGCCACCAGCTTATCAGCTAAAGACTAAAACCCATGGCAATTGCTGTAATGTAACTATATATAATTTTCATTTGAATATAGTTGTAAATGTTCCACTATGATAATATAAAGAGAAAATTAACTATTAGAAAGTTGAAATCTTACGAATCCCTTTTGTAATACAGTTAGTTTCGAGGCCAGTGTTTGAATATCTATGAATAGACAAACGACAAGGTATTTCTACGTAAAATCCTCACTGATATATTATTCAAATACTGAAATGGTTTTAAGTACACTAAATTAATTATAATTTTCTCGTCCCGAAGACTTCGGGCCACCGTATTCTAGAAGGCCCGCCGAAGTGAAATAATTCAGTTGAATTTATTCCAAAACCTTATAATAACAAGCTTTAACAGTTAATATAATAGCTTGTTCCAAACTAAATTAAATAACTCTACTGAAGTTGCTTTCCACAAAAAGCATTTGTGAATGTTTATTTTAAAATGTAAAGACCATTCCTTGAATAGAAAATGACGGTCAAATAATAAATTTCATTAAAAATCTATATTGGGTTGCTAACAGGTTAAAATACTTTAAAATGACATATGTTGCAATAATCGCATACGTGTTTATTTAGAACTCTTAGGCGGCAAATAACTGACTGGTGTTTTGATGGATGACTTAGACCTTTCCTGTTTACACCAAATGCAAGGATTCGTGGAGAAACCACTATTAACATAAAGTTTAGTATTCTGAAGTGAACTGTGCAGTGTAGAGTCGACTAATTTGTATTCAGCAGTGAAATAATTATGGTACTTTTAACTGATGATTTTAATATAACTCTTGAAAACTGATGGGCTGAAAAAAACTTGTTTTGTTTAAGCTCTATAGCAACGTCTACATCGCAATCACAGTCTTGAGAATGAAATAATTTTAAGTGACAATTGTAAACAAATTATTTATAAATTATATATTATTATTATAAATTAATAACATTCATGTTACTTGTACTTAACAGTCTTTCAAACTGTCTTTTTATCTTGTGTTTTGTTTTGCTTTGGATGGTTTTGTTTTGTTTTTGATTTTTGGTTTGTTTTCGAAATAATAGCAGTAACATAAATATACGTATTTTTAACAATTTATTTTTATTTCAACTTATATTTTCGTGCTTATATCCAATTAAGGTTCAAGCACGCTGTCCTGGACACACACCTCAGCTATCTGGGCTATCTGTTAGTTGTTAGTTAGTGGTTAGTGCAACGATTTATTGTCATTTTGCCTTCTGTTCGTTTTATTTACCTGTGTTGGTTAACATAATTGAATAACCCAATGTAGTATTATAATATGTTTGTACTGCAGATGGCACTAAACAATATATAAATCCTGCAAACGAGCCAATGGCACGGAAATCTGATGGATGGATTCACTTGAAAGGAGATCTTAATGCCCCAAACAGACGTAAATATATTCATTGATATAGTGGTTAAGTCATCGGCTCTAGGGTGGATGTAACGTGGTATTTAGGCCGGTAGTGGGTTCGCATCCCAGTAGCAGCTTCCACACATGAGTGAGTTTGTATGGTTTGCTGAGAAAGCGTTAGGTCACTACACTGCCCTCTCTCTCTCTCTCTCTCTCTCTCTCTCTCTCTCTCTCTCTCTCTCTCTCTCTCGTAGCATATAAAAGATAGCGCATATAAAAGATCCCTTGCTAGTAATGAAAACTGTAGCGGGTTTCCTCTCTAAGACTACGTCAAAATTACCAAATGTTTGACATCCAATAGCCGATGATTAATAAATAAATGTGGTCTAGTGGTGTCGTTAAACAAAACAAACTTTAACTTTACTAGGATGGGGATTCATTCACTGATTAGGGTTTGTTTGGGTAGTCCCTCCCCCACCGCCACCACACCCAATATAAAATCCTGGTCCCAATTTCACAAAGCATCGTAAGCCTACTTTTGCACGTAAACGTAAATCTACGACTAAATCACAATTCTTATTACTATTATAGTACAAGAAGTATAGTTTAAAGTACACATATTTTATGTTCCTTTGTCCTTAAAATGCTCTATCTTCTGTTATGATGTAATTCCCTGCGTGAAATAGATGTCAAACACGTGTAAATAAATGCCCTGTATAACTGCTAGCTGCAGACGTAAACTTACAATGTTTAGTGAAATAGGCTCCTGGCTACACCAGTCTTCTGAAAAACATGTCTCGCTAAACATCTTATTTTACATTGCTTAAATTTCCCTAACATTAAATCTTTATAACTAATATTGTTATTGCAGCAATTAAGGAATCTGAGATTCACGTGCAAGGACCAAATGGAGGGGTTGACTTTATTGTTGACGATTTGTCCGTCATGCCAATAGCTAAGGATTGGAACTGGCGCCATGAATCAGATGCCAACATTAACAAGTTCAGAAAAAGTAACATTGTTATTACGTAAGTTGTTGAGCATTTTAGTTTATTATTTAACTTAACATTTCATAATAAATAGCCCCAATGTAAATGTCTGCCCTTACGCATGAATGAAATAATGTTGATCGACATATCAACACACACATACACAAATTACTTTTGTTAGTGGGTGTCAAACATAGGTAAATATATAAAAATAATTAGTCATTTTAGGCCTACTATCAACGGACATTGTCATATTACAATGTTGGGAAAAAGGGAAAAGAAAACACAACAAATAAAAACAAAACGATTTTTTTTTTACAAAAACACTGAACAAACATTGATGGTATCAGGTGTTTATGATACTTGAGCATATCCTGATACCGGTACAATTATGAGCATAGCTAATAGGCGTGGGATTCTAGCATCAGAGCTATGGGTTCAAATCCAGACATAGATATTACAATGATGTATTTAGAAATGAATGTGTCCACGTTATCAAAATTTATTTTTGATAGGATCCATGAATTTAGTATGAAATGCTCTCCTGTGAAACTTGGGTCATATATAATTTGCACCTGTAGATATTCATCTCAGTCCATGTGAAATTTTAAAACTATTTTTTTTTTCATGATGCTACATTAATTATAAATCAATAGCCCCTTAGCATAATTGTCTAGCTTATTTTTAGAGCTTTTGAGACAAATAAAAAAAAGCCTTATTTTTATACAAATAGAAATGAATTTTAAAATATTATTTGAACAAAACCAAGAACACCATTTGTTAATTCCTGTTCAAATACGTTTTAAAGAAATCATTTTTGTTTGTATAATAATAAGTTTTTTCCATTGGTCTAAAAAAAAAGATTTACCCAAAAGAAACATCTAACACCAATTTTCTTTATTTTTGTTGCAGTGTACACACCCACGGATCTGTAGATTTGAATCAGGTAGAAGTCGAGGTAAGATGCAAACAGTTTGTCTATCCTCTTTTTTTTTTCTTTTTTTTTCTTTTTTTTTTTGTTGTTGTTGTTTTTTAACGTATATTTTTTTACAGGTTTTTGTTTGTTTGTTTGTTTGTCTTGTTTTAGTTTTTTTTTTTTTACTATTTTCTATTATTCGTTTTTGTTTATTAATTAATTTATTTATAATTTATATAATTATATGTTTATCTTAAATAGCTTGTCTAATCGTAATAGAATTTGAGGGCACACATGCAGAATCATGACCAGGGATAAGAAATATTTAATTTTTTGACAAAAGATTTATTTTTGATTGAAGATTAACTCAAAGTAAAAACCTGATTTTGTTATTCATGAAGAAGTGATACAACATTCCCCGAATTAAAAACAAATTCGCCCACTAAACAATAAAAGGTATATTGTTGGGTTATGTCTGTTTAAAGAAACAACATTAAATTAGTTTTGTATAAACCTTTTAAAAGTACCGTACATGTATTATGCAAATCAATAGAAAAAAAAATCGGTTGTTCGGTTACAGGACCAGTTTTACATTACAGATCAAGCAGACAAAGAAATCATTTCCTTTCGGGACAGCCATTTCCAGCAACGAGTACTACCATGGTGATACCAGATACCAAAACTTCGTAAATCAACATTTTAACTGGGCTGTTTCAGAGAGCTGGCTAAAATGGCACATGATGGAACCACACAGGGTGTGATTTTCTTTACATTTTTATGTTATTGCAGGCAAGTAGGATTGCCAAATTATTGGTAAAGCCTATTTTGACCACAAAGGGTGTGATTTGTATTTTTGTTATTCAATTTATTTTTAATTTATCTTCGTGCTTAGGGCTGTTAGTCACAAGAGGGGGAGTGGGGAGGAAGGGGGCACTATAATAATTATTTTATGCTTGGTGGTTATGCAGCAGTTTTGTCTCGAGGCATACAGGTAAGTTTAAATAAAATGTTATTTTATGAGGGTGATCAATTCTCGATCAACCATTAACTATATTTAGGCAGTGTTTCCTTTATATACATGACATGTTTAGAGGGTTCGGAGACTGAAATGCTTCTATTATATTGTATAGGATTTTAGTATATTTTCGATATGCCTAACGCATCTCACAACAGTATATACCTATTGTTTTAACTATATATGTAAAAAGTACTCCGGTACGCCTCACAACTAACAGGAAAACATAAACATGTATCCAGTGCCGGAATTATAAGGGGGCAAAGGGGGCAATTGCCCCGTACTCCCCTGCCAGAGGGGGCCCCCAGACTAAGGACTTCCTTTATTAAACAAATGTAATAATTATAAAATTATTTGTCATGTAATTTAATTTCTATGTTGAGGGACCTTGGAACCTGAAGTGCCCCGGGTACCCCAAGGTCTAAATACGGCCCTGAATGTATCTCAATGTCGCACACAGACATCACTTTTGTTGAACGTTGGACAGCCAGAACATGACAAGAGCAACACACCTATGTCGTACTGTGGTTGTATGGCAAACAATTGTTGATGTCATTTGTAATGTCAATGATATGGTGGAGACAAAAGACTCATTTGAATGCCAATGGTTGTTACCTGTGGTTCTACAACAAAAAGCAAAACGATAACAAATCTAGGTCCAGATAGACCGGGTCAACATAACAAACCTAACTATGCCAAACGTTTGTTTTGTTTAACGACACCACTAGAACACAATAATTTATTAATCATCAGCTATTGAATGTCAAATATTTGGTAATGTTGACGTATTAGTCTTAGAGTGGAAACCCACTACACTTTTTAATTAGTAGCAAGGGATCTTTTATATGCACCATCCCACGGGACAGGATAACACATACCACAGCCTGTGCTATATCAGTCGTGGTGTACTGGCTGGAACGAAACATAGCCCAATGAGCCCACAGACGGGGAACGATCCTAGACAGACCGCGCATGAGGCAAACGCTTTACTACTAGGCTACGTCCTGCCCCCTAGCTGTGCCCAATGACGAGGACAATTTGTGGTCTGAAGGGCTACTGATGACGTTAAAATAATAATGGTAATGATAATACTGATACCATGGAGTTTTACAAACCAGCAAAGTTGGAGCCTGTGAAACAACCTCACTGATCAACCTTTGTCAGGGACCACAAGTTGGCTAAGCAAAATGAAAAAAAAAAAGTGTTCTCTAGCCATGCCCTGTTTATGTGTTATGTCACATACATGTGTAGCATATAAATAGGGTAGGGCTAGAGGACACTCGAGCTAGACAGAAACTTGTACGTACTAGTAATCTACAAATATAGAGGGTAGTGGGTGTCAGCTTGAACCCACCATGAACGTTGACTGTATGCATAACCATAAGAAAGTAAAGTTTGTTTTATTTAACGACGCCTCTAGAGCACATTGATTTTTATCTTATCATCGGTTATTGGACGTCAAACATGTGATCATTCTGATAGATTTCTTTAGAGGAAACCCGCTGCCGCCACATAGGCTATTCTTTCCGATAAGCAGCAAGGGGTCTTTTATATGCACTTTCCCAGACAGGACAGCACATACCACAGCCTTTGATGAACCAGTTGTGACCACTGGTTGGAACGGAAAATAGCCCAAACATAACCATAAGAAGACTTAATTTAATTGAAAGATTGTAAACAATTCGTTTGCGTATTGATAAATAATTCTAAATTTTTTTATTTGTTTCAGGGTCATATTAATTATGACACACCAATAAGAGCAATTAAAAAACTTCGACAGCATGGGTAAGATTTCAAAAACCTATTTATTTTATTTAGAGAACTAGATTTAACCCTTGCTTATGTTGTTGTGTATGTACCCATTTCTATGTTAAGCGACAAAGATGGCAGCGTCCACCGAGGGTTTATTTTTAATGGATTTGAATTATAAGGTCCATACACATCACTAAGTCTACTTTTAATTACTATTTAATATCTTTATTCTTTATACACATACAATAACTCACAAATCCTGAACATATTTACATCAATTCCATCATAAAAACTAGAGGAACAATTACTGTTAACATTCTCTGCGACAACTGATTAAAGGAACATTCCTGAGTTTGCTGCAATTTATAAGATAGTATCGACTAAGAGAGACTTTTTAACGATCGTAATTACAAATAATATATATTTTTTATGCTTAAAATATTAGTGGCTTTATATTAAACGTGTTTCTGATCGTTCTACTATTTGTACAAGATTGAATTTCATTTTATTTCCTAAAATAAAAATTTTCGTACGTAGGAAATTATTTGAAGACAAAAAATCCAGTTTGGGCTTCTTACACATATTAAGACGGCCAGAAACACATTGAATATACAGACACTGATATTCTAAACAAGAAAATATATTTAATATGTAAGTTTAATCGTAGAATTATTTTATTTTTCGGAAACATCTTACAATGCAGCAAACTCAGGAATGTCCCTTTAATTGTTGTTATAATCGATCATCACGTGCATCTGTTAATCATAACCGATCAAATTTTAATTATAATCGGTCACTTGAATATCACTAGTTTGGGTGGCCACCTCCAGAATAAAATCTTGAATGTGAATGCATGTGGCTACAATTGCTACATGGAACCTTTGATAAACCATGTGTTTTTTTTGTGCAATGTCTTTGTAGAATCAAAGTACGTGGACACAACATTATTTGGTCAGCAACGAAATATGTCCAAGATTGGGTGAAAGCTCTTTCCGGAAACGAACTCAAGAAGGCAGTACATGACAGAATCACCGGTGTTGTCGCCAAAACCAAGGACCTGTAAGTTTATCTTTCTAAACAATCGTGGCTATAAGACCTACAAAATAAGTGTGAAAAACATCGTCTTGTTTCAGAGGTATGTATGGGTTTTTTTTTTCTTTTTACATAAAATGCATCTTAATTTGTCTACTAGGCCTACACACACCAGAACAACCATTCATCAACATCACATTTGTCGAAATAGATACTTTAAGCAAGAAGTTAAAAGTAATGTGTAATTTAATGGTAAAAACATATTAAGCTAAAACACTGCCTAATAGGCCTACCGTTCCAGTAGGGACGAACCTCTGGAATGAGAGGTGGGGTGTGTGTGTAGGGGGGGGGGGGTGTAATCTATAGTGGTGGGGGACACAAACATGTTTTATTTTTATTTATACAGAGTAGGACGGGAAAACCCCCATATATTTTCGTCCACAAATGAGAAGACCCCCGGACACACACCCCTTCCACCGAATCCTGCTTGCCTAATAACTAGGTTCAGCACCCATTTGATGCAGAATGAATATATACTCGAAAAAACCCCCCCCAAAAAAAAAAAAAACCTCAAATATAAATTTTCAGCTTTCACTAATTTACTTTTTTTTTGGTTTGAAGAAGGGACGAAGACAATGAAAGTAATGAACATTAAATTTTGATATACAGTTTATCATTTCACAAAATCGAGCGTTTGTAAACAGTTAACTTTATTATAATTCCAAAATAACCATTACTGATTTGTGTTTTCTTTAGTGTTCAGTATACGTGATGTTCTTTAAAATGGAACTCTTTTTTTTTCTTTTTTTTTACACGTTATAAATTATATTCTTTCTGTCTATATTATTATACTTTTCGATTTTCGTGCAAAAGCTGTGGAATAAGTCGAAATGTGTACAATTACATGTTCAAACACAAAATTGATGTACTTATTCCTTCTGCTCCAGCATTTGCCTCCGAGTTTATATATGGTAGTAATGTGAAAGCTTGGCAATAAGAAAATAAAATCGTTTTTTTTTGTTTTGTTTTTTAATCCCAAAGAACTGCAACAAAAAATTTCCTAAATGATTTATAAAATATGTATTTGTCATTAAACACGTTTACAGAATGTTCCATTGTTATTCAAATAATAAAAAAAAAAAAAAAATCAATAACAAGAAACAGCTACTGTGAAACGATATTGCAGTTCATTACAAAATAATTATCTTTTAAGCGTGGAACACTGGGACGTGAATAACGAAAACCTTCACAACTTCTATTACCAAAACAAACTGCATGACATAAACTACAACCTCGATGTATTCCGCCAAGCCCACCAGGCAGCGCCAAACGTCAAGATGTTCCTCAACGAATACGACGTGGTAGCTGGAGGAGGTACAACGGAGGTGTGTATGTTAAGTTACTTTGTCACTGTTACATCCGTTTAAATATAAATACATGTCACAAGCATTAATCCTAATCGAGACACCTGTCATTAGAACCTTTAAATGTCTGAATTTATCAATAATGTAAAAGATTTTGATTATGTTATTATTTAAAAAATAAACGTAAAATGCCCCATAAAGTTTTTTCGAATTTTTCACCACTAGAGTGCGAGTACCCAGGCTATTTCTGGATTTACTCTCTGCCAAGGCCATAAATGATTACTCATCAAGGTAACTGACATTATCACAAAACCACCCATTGAGATAGTGATTGTAAATAGAGAATAAGTTTGGTTTTTTCGTTAATTTCAACTGCCTGTATCTTGTATCCATCAAATGAACAAAATAAAATCTGTTTTCTTGTTGTTTTAGTGGGGTTTTGGAGACTGGGCTTTCAGAATTCTAAATCAATCAATAATTCATGCATATATTAACACAGAGACAGCTTTTAATGAATTCATAAATTTTTAACATTCAAATGAATCACAAATTTTCTGACGTTTAGGCGTATCTAACCCAAGCTCTGAAGTTCAAGCACGCTAACGTTGGACTGTATGGCTTAGGAGTACAATCTCATTTTAATCACCAGGCTCCAGATCCAGCACTTGTCAAGGTAAGAAAAATGTACAGTTCTAACTGGGTTCTAGTAAGTGATATCGTGAGTAAGATTTCGTTCAGTAGTGGTTGTCTGAAGTCACGGGATCCGCCACCTTCATTGGATTCTCAGATCAAGGCTTCTGGATTATGGTAGCCCCACTCTAATGGCTAGTGATATTGTGTTGGGCTAGTAAATCACTACTATTGCCATGCCCGACGGCTAGTGAAAAACATTTGTCAAATCTTGCAGTTAAGTCTATTTTGTAAATGTATCTTTCCCTCACCCCAAACGTTAAGTATTTTTAAGCTCTAACTCCCTCTTTAGGTGACATATCTGATTACTACTATTATTTAGGAAAATTGTATTAGCTTAATGTAAAGTAGGGCTAGTGAATTTTTAATCGTGGCTAGTAAAATTTTAAAATCACTGATCCTATGGCTAGTGGATTTTATGAAAATTCTAGAAACCCTGCAGATATACCAACAAATGACATTTCAGACTGCATTTGGTGATCATATCGTGTATGTACATATAAAAGCGTATACACCAAGGCTGTACCTAGCCTGAAACCCCCCCCTTTTTTTTTTTTTTTTTTTGGAGGGGGGAGGGGGGCGACAAAAATAACGGAATCAGGGAACAGTTACAAATGGTCTCTCCTTCAACTAGACAAAAAGGACACTTCTAAAAGAGAGGCCATTTTTTTATTATTATTCATGTAACCCCCCACTACCCACACCCCGACACTATTTATGATATATGTCCATGTCGAATTAGTATTGTATAGTTTTAAGATATACAATGTAGATGGAGTTTTTAAAAGGTTGTACAAGGTTTATTCGTCTCAGTTGATAATTAAGTTTTCTTCTCGTTTTTTTCTCCAGAGTCATCTTGACACACTTGCTCAGGCAGGCCTTCCAATCTGGGTGACGGAGTTGGACTTTCATATTAACGATGAACACACACGGGCAGACGCCTATGAAATGGCTTTGAGATTATTCTACGGTCACCCTGCTGTCGAAGGCATCATGCTTTGGGGATTCTGGAGTGAACATCGCTGGGGTGGAAAAACATCTGCGCTAGTTAGCGGACAGGAATTCAGAGTAAGAATGAATATGGAAATTAGCAGTCATATACTTAGCTAATATATGTACAAACAGTCCTTACACGACCGGAAACAAAATTATTACTGCAGTCTTGTCTGTTAGCATAATACAATGTCTAACATCTTTCGACGCAGGCCCAAAGGAATGATATCACAGTGGAGAGAAGGAACTAAAGTTATTGTTTGGGAAACAATTAGTTTTTTTATCTTTCGGTGGTATCAACAAGACAATATTTTATTGTCCAGTGGCCCCAAAAGCCAATTCATACCATCTGGAGAACAAAACGGCTATATATATATATATATATATATATATATATATATATATATATATATATATATATATATATATATGTATGTGTATATGTATATGTATATGTACATGTACATATATACATATACATACATACATACATATACATATTATATATATATATATATATATATATATATATATATATATATATATATATACACACACACACACACATTCCATAGTTTGCACGTGCATCACGCAGTTGCCCCGTACACGTGCGTGGGGTGTCATTATCGATTCTGACAATTCCCAGGAAGGTCGATTACTTTCTGTGGAACATTATTTCTGTCAATCTTTTTCATTCTGTTGATCATACAGTTGTTATTGTTTAGTTTTTTGTCATTTTTATTGTTTGAATTTGGAATTTACTGATAAAAAAAACGTCAACTTCCGACCCCAATCGTCCTTCAAGATCTTTGGTGGTCATAAAACCTACTGTAATACTGAACTACCGGTTGTAATGTTTGCCCAATTCATTCACTATTATCATATAACCATTACCCACAGCTAATATACCTTACAATTTAGGCAATTGTAAATTCTTAGTACAGTTCCCCTACTTTTTTTTGAAGAGATATATATATTAGTAATGTAATGTAATGTAAATGTATTTTGTCATTCTCAAGTGTTACAGTGGAGGGGCAGAGTACAGCCCCTCTTACTTACAGGTTTGGACATTGCATGCTATAACTAAAGCTGTCAAACATATTGTTATTTAATGTATAATCTTCCGAGATGGATGGGCGACAATGCTCCCTCATGCTTATGTAATGTTACAGATCAACCCAGCTGGACAGAAAGTCTTGCATCTGTTTGAGAAGGAGTGGATGACTCACGAGACCCACAGGTTGTCGCAGTCAGGAAAACACTTCACAGTGCGCGCCTTCCACGGGGACTACGAGGTGCACGTGCGCTACAGAGGCCGTGAAGTCACCGACCAGAGACAGACGTTTACTCTGGGAAAATCTGCACACACCATCAACCTGCACGTCTCACATTAGATGTGTTAATAAAATCATGTCAAATTATTCACTTATTGTCTTGACGTTGCACTTGATTGGAGAATTGCACATAACAATTTAACTTTAATATGAACTATAGAATGAAATTCAATGAATGAATGAATGGATGTTTAAGGACACCGCAGCACACAAATACAGATCGGCTATTTGGTGTTTAAACAAAAGTAAAGTAAAGCACTACCAGTTGATGATAACAAATGTGAATAAGGCGTATATCAGCATTAAAACATATCAATGAATAAGTACAGTACTACCTTATAGACCATGCATGACGACGAATAACTTACAAAAACTATTGCCTGAACACTCCATGAAACACAACACATTGCATGCAAATCATGCTGATTGGGGCTATAAAAGATGGTCTCTGAAAAGCCACTTTCATTTATGAAGTAGTCTTTGAGGGAACGTTAAACAAGTGATGGCAAGGTTGACAGCTGAGGAACGTGAACGTACCTTAGGCATGCTTCAAGTCAGCATTTCGAGTAGTCATCGCACAGCGGTTTGAATGCTACCATTCAATAATCACTAGACTCCACAGGAGATACCAGCAGACAGGAACCATCAGAGACCGTCCACGTCCAGGCCAACGACGTGTTACGACACCACGACAAGATTGCCATATTGTTCACCTTCATATTCGTGATCGAACACTGCCAGCTGCCAGGACTGCACCAACTGTTCAAGGTCGACAAGGGGTTATCAGCGCAGACACTATGCATCGCCGTCTTCGCTCTGCTGGACTGCGTGCTTAACGACCATATGTTGGACCTATCATAGTCCTGACTGATCGACATTGAAATGAGCGCCGACGTTTGGCAGGAAGGTATTGTCATTGGAGTTTACAACGTTAGCATGATGTGCTATTCTCTGACGAATCCCATTTCCATTTAAGGAATGCCGATGGTCGGTTGCGGGTGTGGCGTAGGCGTGGAGAATGTTACTATAATGATTGCCTTGTCCAGACAGATCGATAGGGTGGAGGGAGTGTCATGGTGTGGGGCAGCATCAGTTATCATCACCAAACAGCACTCCATATTTGCCGTGACAGAATGAATGCCATTTACTACCGGGATAACGTCTTGCAAAATCACGTCATTCCCTTCTTTCATCAGCATCAGGATATGCACACATTTCAGCAAGACAATGCCCGAGCGCACACAGCACGTGTTACAACACAGTATCTAGCTAACAATAATGTTCCTTTTCTTGAATGGCCAGCACGGTCTCCTAATTTATCGCCAATAGAGAATCTTTGGATTTACCTTGGTCAACGCATCTCACGTCGTCCACAAATGAATAACCTTAGAGAACTGGAAAACGCACTACAGCCGGAGTGGAATACTATCCCCCAGAACACTATTCGTAGACTTACTGGGTTGATGAGGTGTTGCATGGCTTATGTTGCTGCAGATGGTGGTCATACGTGCTATTGACTTTTTATTGTGACCCCACGTGTCTTTCATACCTACATGAATTAAAACTAATCAATGACTGTGCATCCTTTTTTGTTTGTTGTCATTATCAATCATCTATCTATTGCTGTTCACAACAAAAACATTTATTGCTCAGGTATTCTTTTTCGTTTTCAATGCTGTTCAGTATATAATATAAACCACAGAAATACATCACTGTTCAAATGACACAGAGTGGAACATGGCGCCACTCACACTAAATAAAGGTAGTTCAATTCTTATAATTCCAAAAACATTAAATAAAGATCCTGGTCTAGGTTGATGTTCACAAGGCATCAACTCTCTAATATTGGTTTTGTCTCAGTATAATTGATCTACTGAAAAACTTTGTGATAATTTGTCAATTGTACTGTCCTGATAATGCAATTCCATGCCAAGACCATATCCAATTCTGGAGCTTTTCCAACAAACAAATTTTTAAAGATGTACACCATAAAAACAAATTTTAAAGCATTAATGTGTGATTGTGTTTATTACAAAAACTGTTTATATAACTCAAGTGTTTACATTACTAATGTAAAGCTGGCACTCCATGATATTATACATTGTCAGGACTTTTCTAACTGGTCTTCAGGCGTATTTACTTTTATATTCTTCAGATTGTCAGGCAGTGCTTCTAATCTGTGCTGTAAAAAATAAATTAAGACAGCGTGAAATTCTAAACAATATGACAACATAAAGCACAATATGGAGTTGTAAACCAAGATGATATGACAATACATGTATTTTTAAAGTGCTGTCTGCTAAATGAAACACACCAACCTACAGGTACAAACAACAAAAAGGTAGTGATTGATGATCTAATTCACTGAAATAAAAGTATCCTCATTGTTTGTTGAGTATTTGCACATTTCAGTATCAAGGACATCACTGGTGAATAATCAATAGATTTGTGAGTATTTTAAAGATTGTCCTACATGTTTAGATATCTTAAACAAATTAAACAAAACAAATTCCTTGTATTTAGGAACCACAGCCAAAAACCATCCGAAAAATATGTGCATGACTAAACAATTGAGCAATTTGTCAGAGCAAAAACTCTTTTTAAACCGCAACCGGCCTCGGTGGTGCAGTGGTTAAGCCATTGGACTGGTAGGTACAGGGTTAGCAGCCCAGTACCGGCTCCAACCCAGAGCGAGTTCTTAAGGGCTCAATCGGTAGGTGTAAGACCACTACACCCTCTTCTCTCTCACTAAACTCTAACCAACTAACAACTAACCCACTGTCCCGGACAGACAGCCCAGATAGCTGAGGTGTGTGCCCAGGACAGTGTACTTGAACCTTAACTGGATATAAGCACGAAAGTAAGTTCAAATGAATGAATAAAATTAAACAGCAGATCTTTTTAATACATTGTATTCTTTAAGGTTTTTATTCTTTGTGTCAAGTAATTACTTTTATTTACAGGACTAATTTCTTTACTTTCTGGTTCAATTTACACTACATATAGTGCTTATACTAAAATTAGGGCACATTAAAACATTACGTCCAAATTCCACCTCTTGTAAAGTATCTATCATTATGTCTATGAAAGTAGATACACTTTTCGGAGAATATGGCCCTACCCTTCTAATGTTTTATAGGCACAGGTAAGATATACATGTTCAAATCATATAACAAACCTTTGTAACCTTCATGGCCATTCCTTCAGGAAGGTTTCTCTGGATGTATTCCAGGTAGGTATCCGCTGTGGATCCAGTGAGATGTTTCAACTAAAATTATAACAAGTCTCCTCTCAACAGACTATTCAAGCTGATTGCACAAATCAAGAATACCCTGTAAGCATGGTTCCTATTAACATTGGATTTATACTGCACTGATGAATTCAGGATTAAATAGAATTCACTTCACAAGTTATTGTTCTTGTCAAAATGTTAGGTAAAACAAAAAAATAAAGATGTATATTCTGTGTCAAAATACATCTAAAGAATGATTCAATCGTGGCTGCTATTCGGGAGGAAGGAAATGTTTTATTTAACGATGCACTCGACACATTTTATTTATGGTTATATGGTGTCGGACATATGGTTAAGGACCACACACAGATAATGAGAGAGGAAACCTGCTGTTGCCAATTCATGGGCTACTCTTTTCGAATAGCAGCAAGGGATCTTTTATATGCACTATCCCACAGACAGGATAGTACATACCACAGCCTTTGTTACACCAGTTTGGAGCACTGGCTGGAACGAGAAATAGCCCAATGAGCCCACCGATGGGAATCGATCTTAGCTCGATCGCGCAGCAGGCGAGCACTGTACCACTGAGCTACATCCCGCCCCGGCTGCTATTTGGTGTCAGACTGGTAACATTACCATGTCAGACCAAGTGTCAGAATTAGCATGTATTTGACACCTAATAGCTCCTTAATAAAACATAATAAAATACATTAAATACACAGGGTGGAATTTAGCTCAGTCAGTTGAGTACTTGCTTGAGGATTGAACCACCTCAGTGGATCCATTCAGCTAACTGTTTTTTTCCCGTTCCAACCTGTGAACCACAACTGGTCAAAGGCTGTGGCATGTGCTTTCCTGTCTGTGGGAAAGTGCATATAAAAAGATCCTTTTCTGCATTAGGAAAAATGTAGTGGGTTTCCTCTGATGACGTGTCAGAATTACCATGTGTTTGACATCTAACAGCCGATGATTAATTAATCAATGTACTCCAGTGGTGATGTTAAACAAAACAAACTTTACTTTTTTTAAATACACATTCCTTGTTACTAATCTGTCAGGGCTAGCTTTGGGTGAGCAAAACAATTCGCCAAATTGTCTATTAAACTTCAAAAATTGCATAAATTGTCAGTTATTTTCTAAAAAATGTCAATTATTACATGTAATTATTTCGCCAAATTAAAATAAAATTCGCCAACTGCTTTAGAAATTCGCAGTTGGTGAATTTGGTGAGTGCCAGAGCTAGCCCTGTCTGTGCATAGAAAAACTATTTAGTGATCGCACAGTGTCTATACCAGGGAACATTTTGCTCCGTATCACATAACAATTACACTGTTTCAGATTTTGCTAGATAATTCTAAACATTAAACAGTACATGCTAATCAATGTTCAGACTAATTATATACACACTGCTGAACACAAGTATTAAAAACATGTCTTACCTCTATTGTACTGAAGTGTGTTCTTGCTTCATACTGCACACGGTGCTTCTTGAATACGTGAACCGATTTCAAAAGAGTGTCTCTCCAAAATACTTTTGGTGGGCGGAATCTAAAAAAAGAAAACACAGACAAATGTAAATATAATTATAAGATTTGTCTATTTGACAATGAAGGGTTTACCAGTACAATAAATAATTCTATAAAATGACAAAGCAATTAATTAAAAACCACAGAAGAATTGGACACACAAGGTGAAAATACAAAAAATGTAGCATACACAAACCAGATTTAGATGGAAATAACAGACAGATGATCAGAAGGTATAGACACTAATGTTATATACCCTTAAAAGATGATATTTTCAGACATTTAAGTAAATGAAACTGAATGAATCGATGGCATGTTCTAAAAACGAAACAGATGAAGTAAAAATGAAAAAATGAAAACATTCTGGTATTTTTTCATAGCTAATGGCATCATCAAATAGTTCAGCTCAAAGGTATATGTAATGACTGAAATTGTTATATCTTGAATAACAATGGGAGTTGTGTTTGCTTCCAAATTAAAATCTGAGAAGCTAAGATTGCTTTTTCTTCAGAAAATGAATTTCAAGCCTTGGTACATGTACGTGACCGACAATCTGTAAACTGGCATGAACATCACACTAAGACGTGAGATGCTGTCACTCACATTTTGCCCACTGTTATGTTCAACTCATCTGCAGCCATCTTGGTGAATTTCTCGTAACTGTTGAGAACTGCGGGGTCGTGAGTCTTCACTTCTATCGTTATCTGACGGAACAGATCATCTGGCTCACCTTCGTCTGCAGCCGACACATGCTGAAGAGATCAAAAATATATAACACAGTCAAATCCACTTAACTGCATATTGGCTTATAGCATAAATCGGTTATTTGCATACTATTATGTTGCACAGCACCTTATAACATTAAACACATACAAATTATATTACCTATAAAATAATTTTACCTATGGAAGAATTAATTTGCTTTTGAAAATATATAATGTACAACACCTATTGTTGTGTTCACTAGTATTGATCTAAAATTAGTTAATTTTACCTTTAATACCTATTTAATAGTGGGTGGGTTTTTTTAAAATAAAAAAACAAAACAAAAACAACCCACATCCCAAACCCACCATATTACATCAAACTGATCAATTCCATCATCTAAAGGGTTGTTCTCATTATGCAATTAGTCACACAGACTTGTCGCATGTGATCGAATCATACTGGTAAATCGGAACAACTTTAGTCTTATAAACTTTCCAATTTCTCCCACGATTTCAATCTGTTTCGACCCTTTCTGTCAGTTCCTCTGACTCAGTCTTCTGAGCTGTCCACACCATTGCTTACCTGTCTCAACTTCCTCCATGGGTGCAGTCTCTGTGTATTTCCTTGCACCCACCTGGCATCCTTGTCCTCTGCCGCTAATAAAGCTGGTCTGACCCATGGCACTAACTAACGACCGCCGGTAGTAGGGGTGCATAGTAGGTGGTTTACAAGTGCCTCTTAACAATGCCAGAAGTAACTACTGAACACTCCCCGAAGTGGTCAGACTAAGCCCACAGCTAAAAGCTGATGGGGAATGGCAGGTGTGTGGCACAGATAGCCACAAGAGACAAGCACCTGTCGCGGTTGGAGATACAAGGACTGGGATGTGGAGGTGGACAGTGAAAGAAGTTGAAAGATAGGAGTTGCCTGACCGAGGAGAAATGAGATGGAATTCAATAGGAAAGAAAGGAAAGGGGCAGTGGGATAAAAACATTAAAAAAATTCGCCAAATTGTGAATTTTTAAAGCAGCTGGCAAATTTTATTTTAATTTGGCGAAATAATTATATGTAATAACTGACATTTTTAAAGAAAATAATAGTCGATTTCTCCAATTTTTGAAGTTTAATAAAACAATGTGGCGAAATGTTTTGCTCACCAAGAGCTAGCTCTGCTAGTGCATGTGGAGGTTTTGGATTTCCTCTCACTTAATAACCTATTAATATCAATCTAGAGCAGACACATGCTCCTCCATGAACTGTACCATGTAATGTCAGTCATATTTTAATGTTAATCTTAGGAGAATTGTAACTACAATTGCATGCATGTACTTGTATGATCCTAATACAAACCTCTGTATTTGTAGCATACACCTTTGCCTTGGAAATATGCTGTGACAGACAAACACTGTAAACAAGAAAACCCAAAACAAACACATTTATTACTTTATTATGAACACATTAACAAAGTACTACAAAAAACTTCTTTTTGTTTACAATTATGATGGTCTTTATCAGAAAATAAAATGCTTATAATAAAGACTCACAATTTTAAAAAATGTAATTCATTACAAATGTTTATATATAAATTAAATGAATAATGACCTGCATCAAGATGTAATAATGTATACAGAAATTAAATAAATGCCAATAACACCATTTAATTCATTTCTTTGTGTATATTATAAAATAATGTTTGCATGTTGAGGGTTCTGCACCAGTATTTTATTTGTAATATATAGAATTTACTGATACCTTCTGTTTGTATATATTTTTGACAGTCTTGACAGGCAAGCTGCACAATGACCAGGGATCTGAAAAACAAAACAGTATAAAACATGTATGCACAGGGAACAATATTTCAAATCAACGGTAAAACCTGGTGTCTTAAAATTGACTGTTTCATTCACCCATCATATATGAAAATCTACTTCTTAGGGAACCCATGTGTCTTAAAATTGCAAGAATTATTTATTTTATTCACCTGTCATTCCAGAAAATCTAATTGGTGCATTAAATTCAGGACATGATTTACATGTTCATAGTGGGTTATATTAAAGGAAATGGGTTACCTGAACTTCTTTTTTGCATAACCCCAAAATGGACTATGCAGATTTCCAATTCTCAAAAGTTTGTAACCAAAAGTCAGTTCACTTGATTTTTACCTTGGAAACTGACTGCTTCTTAATGTGAATCAGACCTGTCAACCCTCCCGGATTCCACGTGAGTCTCCCGGTATTTAATCAAATCTTCCCAACACCTGTGTGGGAGACAATTTCTCCCGTTAAATGACATTTTTGTAAGCATAAAAAAAATCGATCCCCTTATGCCAAAATAACATAAGGGAAGTAACTCTGCATTTTTTTTCTCATTCGGAAAATGTCGACTACTTTCACATTGTGAATTAATATTTACATTACCAGTCAGTTGTGCATCAAGGGTTCCAGAATCCGTCCACAATGGTACAGAAGACATGCATTTTTGGAATACATAAATAAAGTTTTGGTTATCTTTAAGTTTTCAACTTTTAATTTTAGAACAACCAAGTGGCAGTTCACAAATTTGAAATTGCAAATATTGTGCTCTCTATATACATTATTTTTTGTGTTATCAACTGTTTCAAAGCACTTAAAGGAAACATGTCACGTAAACCATATTTGGAACCAACCATGTACAATTAATTATAAATTGAATCACCTAAAAAAAAAAATTATAAAAAATTAATTACTTAAAATATCTCCATAAAAGAACCCCAGATACGAGCTCTTAGCGGAAATTGCCGATCTTTAATGAGCAGGGCAATCACGAGGTCCGTGACGTCAGAGACGCGTCGCTTGATCTGAAGCCTTACACTTAAAAGCATTAGTCCGTACCACTCATAAAGAATCTAAGACTTGCACAGCTTACCAAAACAATGAGTGTTCGTTCGCAAAACGTTTTGCCGTATCAATATGAGCTGTTAGTAAATGAAGAAAGACACACATTTACTTACAACAGTGATACTGATGAAAAACGGATAGCGAGTCGGAGGGTGGAGAAACTGATGGTGCCAGACCAGACCGGTCGACCAATTTACAGCCCGAGCCCGAAAGTAACCCGGAGACAAAACCAAAACTCGGATGCTAATGCCGAGGTGTATACTGTTCATATTTAGCATAAAGATACACCTCGATATGATGTATTTAAATATGTAAAAAATATAAATGTAGGACAAACATTTTTTGGTGGGTTTTTTTTTTTAGAAAATATCGCATTTTTTTTATGTTCGGGCTGTACATAATGAAATCTGTATGCACAGTGTAAACAAACGCTCTAATTTACGACAAGGCGCTTCACTTTCATTAACCTGGCTTGTAAAACAACATAAATGACTTGAGAGTATAATCAACTTTTAAACTAAATATATTTCTATTTGCATCAATAGAACGAAATGGGGTTATAGTATTTTTCTCTCATAAAAAAAGTAGCATATTATTAGGCCTATTGGTAGGGTGCGTTAGAGTAAAAACGACCACTCACGATACCCAAGTGATAATTTTCTTTTCTTTGGTACTACGTAATTGGTCAGTTTTGTAATTTTAGATGGGAAAGTCTACTTAATCAAGGGTTTTTACAGCATTATTTACAGTAATGAAGCAGGGCGGCTGATAATGTCCATTAACATTGTACTATAGTCGCGATAGGTTACGCCACAATACCCTGTGATCTTAAAAAAAACTGGCACGTATTTTGTACGTATGTCTAGACCGTGGTAATCACTTACCTGGTCGATACCCTGCAATATACACCTGCCAATCAGGAATCACATGTGCAGGCCACGGAAAGAAGGACCAATTAACTAAAACAACACTCCGATTCTCAAGTCAGCCCGTGGATGAAACATAATAGTTATTTCGACACCGACAGTAGTGGTTTATTTTGTATTGAACTTCGTGTTGCTTTTGGGGCTTCGGGCGATGAGGAACGTTTTTGTGACGTACTCCGCCCGAAGATTAAAAACATTATTTAAAATTATTATTGTTTTCTACACGTTTTTTAAAAACATATTTAAATACATCGTACTGAGATATATCCTCATGCCAAATAACATGTTTGTATATGCTATATTTAATTACTTATTGACGTTTCCTTCTTCGGACGGTGAATACAGATTTTGTTATGTAGGCCTACAGCCCTAACATGAAAAATCTTCTCTTTTTTTTCAAAAAAATAAACAAAAAAAACTATTCTACATTTTTGTTTTAACATATATAAAATACATCATGCTGAGGTGTATCTTTGTGCCAAATATGTACAATGTATCTCGGCATTCGCAACCGAGTACTGTTTTTGTCTCTGGATAACGTTCGGGCTCCGGGCTGTAAATAGGCTGACACCAAAGTACTATGCGGTGTTGGTGTCCAGTCTTTTGTTTTGCGATAAAATACACGCGTCTTTCTTCGGATACAATCCTTTGGAAAACCATAAAAAGACAATCCCGATCGTTTAAACTGTTTATTTTTACACCCAAAGGCCGCGCAGTACGGCACTGTTGGACTGAAAAGATCGTAAGCCCCTTACTCCATATATAAACAGTTAACAACAATGGAAGAGTACAGCGGCTCTGACGTCACTTCCCTTTTTTTCCGAATGCTCACGAAGAAATATGCATAAATCGTACTTTGATACTGATTAGCGTAATTTCTTCATTTTAAGTTAACTACACGTATTTTATTGTTATAAAGTTATTTGTATATTATTTTTATATCATTTTTCTTTTAAAATGAGCTATAATATGGTCTCGTGTCATGTTTCCTTTAAGAAACTACCTCATGTGATATTTTTTTGTATTTTTAGCTGGTTTTTACTTGGACACAAGTGTCGAGAAAGATAACTATGCAAAGACAGTTTTTATAGTACGGTCTCACTACACGGATATTATCTGCATCTTATTTATGTTTGAATAAACAAAGAGTATAAAATCTACATATGTGGTTAGTGTACTACCGGTAGTACATCTGTGTTAATATGTAGATTTTAAGTACAGGTAAGTTTTGGAGAAACATGAATAGTTATTATTATAACCATTTCAAACACATCGCCTGAGCCATTATACAAGAGATTGCACCAAGCAAAGGGCGTCCCACCCCAACCCTACCTCAAAGCCCAAACATGAGAGGGAACGCTAACAAATACATTTACGATGAAAACTATTTATTACAAACTATGGTTGCATTAAACCAGTATTTTATTGATATTTAAGCCAATTAAGGAAGAGCTCTCTTTCAAGATTAACTCACAGTGATTTTTGATTTTTTTTTACCCAGGGCAGAGGAAAAGTTACTCCTGTTGATTTGACAATTAACAAAACCGCCCGAGCCTTAAAACACTCCGAATACCTAACCGATTACCTAATAAAAACACGAATGGTATCATGAAATGTTTGTAAAGCAGATTTTATACAAACTCGATACACTCACTGTAGAAGTTAAAAGGCTAATTGCTGTTACCTGCCAACGGTATCAAAGATCGGTCTTTTCAAATACAAGGTCAATTGGTGGTCTTAATTATATTAGTAAATTGGGGGACAGGCCCGTTGTGGCCCCCGGGTGAGCAGCGCCACTAGGAACTCGTTCAGATGATACCACTCACCCGGAAAGCCTAGATGGTCCATTACCCCCCCCCCCCCCCCCCCCCTTCTGTGATTTAATTATTAAAATAATGAATTACAGGGCGGGCCGTTTTGACCATTTCTTTTGGCCGTTTTGACTTACATGTTCAAGGCCGTTTCATCATGGGGCCGTTTTGACCGCATACCCATGATCATGAAGTTTATGCTGCCATTGCTGGTGGGAACTTGAGAAGGACCAGTTTTAACGTTTTCCACTAACAGCACAGATGGTCATTTATGTTAGAATATCTGTAAATAATTGTTGTGAAGCAACCTCGGTAAAACAGGTCAGATATTTACCTTGTTTACAAACATTTGTAGAAGATAAACTTTCAGTCTTCGTACGTGACGGGTTTTTCCAACTGAACCTCGATTATACTCACCAGTCTGAAAGTCAAAACACACTTTACAACTTCAAAAACGGCTTAACATTTCGAGACTAACCAAAATGGAAGAATTCCGAATCCACACATGATTGAGATTTTCGTTTGATGCCGTAAATAGATTATAGTTCTTCTTTAGGTAACTAATGCACTAAGCAAGCAGTATAATAACACAATATACACCTTATTGAGCCATTCCATTACAAGTTACTTTTTCACTGCCATTGCATTAGAGTAAAAATTAATTTAATTTTTAGGAACCTTCAAGGCTTCATTGATTGACTTTTTTTTTCTTTAAAAAGCAAACTCAGAACAAAATAGCCTTCCCCCTTCCTAACCTCAGTAAAAATTATTTTGGGACACAATGACATCACTGGGGGAGGGGGGAATAAGGTCATATAAAAGAACCCACTTTTTACTTTTAGTGATTCAATTTTTTTCAATTGTTTTTTAGTCTTTCTTTTTTAAATGTCACTGCCTCCTTTCCTTTTACTCCTTTGGATTCCACCTTATTTTCTCTGGATCTGGCTGTACCTCCTGTGATTGAGACAAGTTCTGACAAGCACTGACACGGTTGAAGAGCCAATGACTGGAATATGGAGGTGGACAGCAAAATATGTTGACAGAGTTATGGTCCTTAAATTTAGGAGATCTATACAAAAGCTTGTTTTCAGGATGGTTTTTTTTCACAATGCCTTGAGATATTGATTTGTATAATAGCTTTATCATGTCAAGTTTGGACTTTCATGGCGATTTAATCATTTTGGACAAAGTTATGGCCCTTGAACTTAGGAGAGACAAAATTTTGTTTTCTAGATGTTTTTTCACAATATGTAGAGATTTTGAGCTGAAAGTTTGTCTATAGCTTTATCATGTACTGTTACAGATCAAGTTTGACTTTGATTGCGATTTATGAATTTGTGACAGAGTTATGGCCCTTGAAGTTAGGAGATATGAAAATTTGCTTTTCTGATTTTGTTTTTCAATGTCTCTAAGATATCGAGCTGAAATTTTGTGTCTAGCTTTATCATGGCCTCTAACAGATCAAGATTGACTTTCATGGTAATTTACCAGTTTTTTTACAGTTCAAATTAGGAGCGATTTCAAAATTTGTTAGGCCCAGTAGGGGACATATATTGCTTCTAAAAATAGCACTACTCTCAGAATGATTGTTTCCTTTAGATTTTGACAAGTACATCTTTAGATTTTGAGCACGACCTTGAAAATAAACAATATTGCTTAACAGACTATGTTTTATTTACTGTACATATATCTTCTCATTCTTTTAGCACAGTTCACATCAACAACAGTAAGAATGGAAAATGATCTGCATCAACGAATTCTCACGACCCAGAGTTCCACAGAAAGTGAATATGATTCTGATATGGAATTGGATTTTCACCGTCATGAACGAGAAGAGCATGCTGCCTCGGAGGAAGAGGAAGAACACATTCTCGTTGATCCCGGGCCATTCCGCTATAACAAACGTCTCTGTGCTGTGTCTCTGCCATGCTTTTTAATGATTGTTACCATGACAGGAGAGGTGTAAGATACAAGTTTTATTATTTTTTTAAACTGTTACATTGCCATTGGTAGTTATAAATTATTCTTATAGGATGTGCTATACTATTGAAGAGTTGTTAACTATTTTCAGTTCATAGTATGTGCTGTTTTAATTAATATTTATTAATTATTCTTAATATATGTGCTATAGTTATTAATTGTTCTTAATGATTGTGCTGACTACTATTTAATGGTTACTAATTAATCTTAATGTGTGCGCTATACTATTTAATAATGATTAATTGTTCTTAATTTATGTGCTATACTATTTAATAGTTATTGATTATTTAATGAATGTGCTGTACAGTTTAGTTTTAAGTGGAGGTGACTATAGATTTCATCTCTGTCCTTCTGTCTGTGTGTCCATCTGTCTGTTCGTCTGTCTATCCCACATACATGTTTTTTTACAATACATTGAAATTGAGCTGACATTTTGTGTACTACTTTATTATTTAGTGTACTACTTTATTATTTAATTATTAAAGATCAAGTTTGACTTTCATGATGTTTTACCTACAATTGACAGAGTTATGGCCCTTGAACTTAAAAGATATGAAAATTTGTTTTCTAGACTTTTTCCCCAATGTATGAAGATACTGAGCTGAAATTTTGCATATAGCGTTATTATATAATATTACATATCAGATTTGAGTTTCATGATGATTTACCCATTTTTCACAGAGTTATGGCACTTGAACTTAGGAGATATGAAACTTTGTTGAGCCCGATAGAGGACATATATTGCTTTAGCAATATTTTCCGAATTCTTGTTAAATCTATTTCAGGTTGTTGTCTATAATTACAGTGGGAACCGCCCTTCTCCTCCTCCTTTCACAAATTGGAGAAACCCGGAGGTAAGATTTTCATCATTAAATATTATGCAGTTGTTAGCTGCCTGTATGTTATACCAGAATTGGTCACATTGTATCATATTCCACAAAATATTTGTAAAAACCTATTTATAACATATGCAAAGATAAAAATATCACGCATAAATTATTATGGAAGAAATGAATGAATGAATGTTTAACGACAATTAAGACAAAAATATGCATTAGCTATTTGGTGTCAAACAAAGGAAATTATTATCATGTCTTCCACATCCCCCTACCATAATACGATTAGGATTGGAATAGATCTTATTAATAAAGTTACCTATGGTGTTAATTAAAGGTACATTATTATAGTGTTAATGTTATGAGATTTGCAGTTTCTTATCTGTTTATTTTTTTATTTTTGGTAACCATTTTACCAGTATAATATTTTTTTCCTTCTAATATAACCTGACAAAAAATAATATTGTCTGTAAATTATTAAAGATATCCCTTGTAAAATCAACATTTGATTAACATATTTAAAAGTGGGAATCAAAAGGGTACTTTGTACATTTTTGAAAATATTGACTAATAAATTTGTAGATTGTTTCATAGCAAGCTAAAGAACATTTTTAAAATGGGTTCAGTGAAAACATGTTAAAAAAATTGAGAGTTTATTTGTGAGTGTTAAAGATCGTTTTTGTAAATATACATCATTAGAAACAATAATTAACATTTTTATTATACATTAAAGTAATGGCATAATTACATTTTTGTTGTTGTTTGTTTAACATGAGTTTTGTTTTATTGTAGGTCTGTGATAGTTTTTATCATTCTGTTTGTGCCCTGCCACATTTTGGTGTTCTTTTCTGTGGTGCCATTAATATGGTGAGAATTTTGTTTATTTTTATATCTAGCATGCATTATACACACTGCACATATGTATACATACACTCCAAGCATTAATAAATAATTACAGTAACTTTATATTAACTGGAAATGCATATTACATCTTTACAAATATATCACAACAGCAGGACTCTGAATTTAAGAATTTGTCTCACACAGCAATTTTTAATGGAATTGCCATGGGTGATTTGTCTTCCACAGCAATTTTGAGGATGCCTATGGCAATTGTTGTTAAAAGTGATATTTGCAGCAAATACACAAGATTGAAAGGCTGTTTTGCTGTATGTAGACATATTTCAAATGTGCAAATGTTAAATACTGGCAGATAATGTACACCAGGTGTATCCAATTTGCCATTGTTGAGGAACTTTACCGATGGCACAATAGTGCAGTCAGTGATGTTCTCTATCTATAGCAATTTATATCAGTGACGGCAGTTGCAGTTGGTGTCGTCATTAAGGTCGAAACCTGCAACAGCAATAATTTTTTGTTGTTCAGAAACAATTTTAAATGCATGATAATTTATGCATCAGTGACTTTAGTACCTCTGATGCAGTATGTGTTGAGTGTGCATCGTTAAATAAAACATTTGTTCCCTCCAATGCATTGATAATGAGTTTTTTTTCTTTTTTGACATTTCAGGCTGTCATTGTGGAATTTGTTCTTGATTGCTGCTATAAACATGTATGTTATTTTAACTGCTTCATGGGCACTCTTGCAGTTTACATCATTCCGGATGGAGGAACATTATCTCTGTGAGGTGGGTTTGATGTGCTGTAAATTAAATTTAATGTTGTGTGGTAGGGCTTCCTGCTCAGGTGCTCTAGGTTAAAGCATGAATCTCTGTTAGCTTACAGCCAGTGTTGCACAAACCAATATACATGTGTCACATTTAGCCCAGAACACTACTGACTGGATTATGTTTTCAATTACCGTATATCGCTGTGTATTAGCCGACTCCATGCATTAGCCGACCCCCTAGTTTCACCCTCCAAATCGGCTTTAAAATTATCGACCTTGTATATAAGCCGACCCCCCTATATAAAACTAACCAAGTCAGATGTCTGTGTGGTCTCTACAAAATGACAAAGTACATCTGCTTTCAAACGTCATTTGTCACAGCAAACTTATCCGGAAGCAGTAGCCGATTTCTATTTATAGAAACGGTGTCCGGTTAATTTATTTCTCGTAAAATATAAGTACCAAGATAGCGAAATATACCTAAACATTCTTGATTGCAGCCACACGTTAAAAACACAGTGACTGTTTGCATTGTTGATTGTGCTAATCGGTCTTTTCATTACTAGTCGGCTATACCCTACCATACCCAACCACCCGTGTCGATTAATCCCAAGCCGACAAACAAAATAAATGAAGCTGGAACAATTAACGTGTTCACCGGTTTAGTAAGCAGTTTTGTAATGACACGTGACCTGCGAAGTTTTCCGAAATTGTTTTGATCGGTCACCATTTATTGTTGTTTAAACAGATAAATATTACTAAATAACTTTTAAACACCAACATTTATTAAAGATGAACATATATATACAATTTTAATATCTTTTATTTGTAATAGCTTGTGTTAAAATGCAATATTAAACCTTTATGAAAGTGGAAATGCAGAGCACAATAATGACAATAGATCGAGTCGAGCCGTGACGTCACTATTCTAACTTTACATTTCCAATAAAATGTTGACTCCTTAGATAAGCCGACCCCAGCCTTTGACTTGATAAATTTTGTATCAAAAAGTCGGCTAATACACAGCGATATACGGTACATCCATAATTCATTGTATCGCCACAGTGTTGCACAGTCCACAAGGTTTGTGACAGCTACTACAGTAATTTTTAACCATAATACTGCTAAAAGCTGTTAGATAAACACTCAAAGTTGAAGCTGTGGTATTTTGTAAAAAAAAATATTAGTATATGTCAACAAATTGCACAATATGAACCAATTAAACTACAAAAATGCACAATTTCAAACATGAAAAGTTTGATTGACTGAAGATTTCCTGTCTGTATTGTTTTTAAATCTGGTCTTGCCAAACACCCAGGGACAAACCACAGTTGTTATTTTATATTTAGTGTTTATCTAACTATCATTGCAAGTTCTGGCTAGAGATTTGCAAAGCTATCTTAGTGCTACAATATTGTAATACCATTGTGGGTTGTGATGTCACTACAGCACAAGCCATAGCAACATCATAGCCTACAATGCTTTTACGATATTGTAGCTTTAAGAATATGGGCCTTGCACTATAGTATCAGTCTTTGTGATGTGAGCTAGTCTATCTTGGGAAGGAGGATTTATTTCTAATAAAAGTGGCCATGTGTTGACAGTGCATTTCTTCTCGTCTTCTCTGGACCATGTGATTGAACAATGTGCTGGGGTGTTATTAAACATACACATGTACATTCATGTCCTGAAAGCTTGACTTGTGACTAATTTAATCTGAAATCTGACTTTCAGTAGCCCAAGGTTTTTTTTCTCCCTTTATACCAACACTACTAAATCACTGACATAGCTAAAGGTCATAATGTGTTCTGTCCTGATGCTAAATATAAAAAATGAGTCCTGTTTCAGCCACAGGTGCTTGATTAGCGGATATCAAAATAAATTCTTATTATTTTTTAAATTAAAAAATATTTGCAAAATAAGCTAATAAAAACAATACAAAACATCAATCTAAGCAAAATTTTACCTTTCTGTCACGTATTTGAAAGTGTCTTAATATCGACCCCTGTCTACTATAATAGTTAAGAAAGGTACGACACTCGCCAATTTTCCTATGTTAAACAATATTTCAAATGCTTTGACGGAAGTGACGTCGTATAGTAAAAAGTTTACCAAGAGTTCAGCCCTTACATATTTTTTTTGCCGCGAAATATAAACTGAAAGAAATTGACAGCAAAAGAAAAGATGGAAAACACAAATTATTTGACAATGTGGTAATAAATAGTTTATTCATTTAATTAATTATAAAATGACAAATTTGAATAGTAGGTTTAAAAAGCCTATTTTAAATATAAATAATGACTTTTTTTTTTTTTTTTAAATATTTTTTTGGTACACTTGGTTGTTAAAATGCATTAACAGTTGTGTAACAATTTGGTGGTAGCTGTCGATATAATAGTCCCAGAGGCGACAGTTATAATTTTATTATATATTAATTTTCATCCCCTCCAAAGTTCCCCTGGCATTCCGCCTCATGTAATTGGGGTCCTCCCAGTGGCGTAGCCAGGGGGGGGGGGGGGGGGATCCAGGGGGCGTGGCAATATATATATCAATCAAATGAAGTTTTAAATAAACTTCAATAATTATTATAAGGCGATCAATTCACCGCCCTCCTAAAACTTTTCAGATGAGTGTGCATGAGAGCGAGAGTGATCACTCGCTTTTCATGGCAAAGACTGCATGGGTGAAAATAAGGTCAGTCGGTAAGCCATCCAACAATCTAATTTTATTGGGGTCTGGACCGAGTGGCGGATCTAGAAAATCCATTTAGGGAAGACAGGATTTTGAATTTGGGGGGGGGGGGGGGGGGGGTGTTACAGAGTAGTGGGATGACACCCCTAATTGCCACGCTCCCTGGACACCACCCCCCACCCCCCGGCTACGCCACTGGGAGGACCCCAATTACATGAGGTGGAATGTCAGGGGAACTTTGGAGGGGATGAAAATTAATATATAATAAAATTATAACTGTTGCCTCTGGGACTGTTATATTGACAGCTACCACCAAATTGTTACACAACTGTTAATGCATTTTAACAACCAAGTGTAAAAAGATAAAAAAAAAATTTTTTTTTAAATTCATTATTTATATTTAAAATAGGCTTTTTAAACCTACTATTCAAATTTGTCATTTTATAATTAATTAAATGAATAAACTACTTATTACCACATTGTCAAATAATTTGTGCTTTCCGTCTTTTCTTTTGCTGTCAATTTCTTTCAGTTTATATTTCGCGGAAAAAAAAATATGTAAGGGGCTGAACTCTTGGTAAACTTTTTACTATACGACGTCACTTCCGTCAAAGCATTTGAAATATCGTTTAACATAGGAAAAATGGCGAGTGTCGTACCTTTCTTAACTATTATAGTAGACGGGGGTCGATATTAAGACACTTTCAAATACGTGACAGAAAGGTAAAATTTGGGTTAGATGATGTTTTGTATTGTTTTTATTAGCTTATTTTGCAAATATTTTTTAATTAAAAAATTAATAAGAATTTATTTTGATATCCGCTAATCAAGCACCTGTGGTTTCAGCAGGTTTCTTCTGTGAGTATTTAAGTGAAATGTCACAATGTATTAGATTGCTTTTACCTTTTTTTTGTTAAGTGGATGTTAATTTGTGTTAGGTGATGGAACTGTTGCTGTTCAGTGTGTATCCTGGAGTGTGTATCTTAATGATGACCTGGGCCGTCGCAATCGTCACACAGCTTCAGATGACACCGTTCATCCTTCTAGGAATCGGGTTGGTCAAGTTTTAATTTATCTAAATTCAGTATCTAATAATGGATACATTCTTGCTTATATCAGTCCACATTAAATGTGGTAAAGACATACTCATGTGAGATATTTAAAGGAAATTCAACTATTACAAAAGCTAGTTCTGTGAAATATTGTAAGTGGTAGAGTGATGGCGTGAGGCATGATGGATCACAGAATCAATATCCCTCTGAAAACCAGTTTCATATTCTAAAGCTTTATGATTGGGTGTGCAATGTGGGATGTGTTTCTGTCTCATTCCATTGACAGATAATGACAATTATCATATACTAGTCAGCTTGTAGATACGGATTCAAAGCAATTTACTATGATTGTTAAAATGTTCTTTCTTTTTCTATGTTCAAGTAATATGCAATATCAATATGGAAATAAGGGAAGATAACTCATTCAGTGAATTGTCACTTTAATAATGAGCTAAATGTACCTGCAGTTTCTAATAGAAGTTGACAGCAAATTAAATATATTTTACAATTATTTAAGTTACCTCTCAGTACAGAGGATTCAATCTTGGGTATTACTGTGTAATTAGCAAGACGTTGCATTAAAGGAATGCTTAAGCAAGGCTTTTGGACTGATATGCATATTCAACAATATATAATGCACATTATTGGTTAATATCAACAAGTATATTATTATAGTTAATTAATAAAATGGTTAAATGTGACGCCTATTATATATAATGGGCGCAGCCATTTTGTTCCATTCCAGTGAATATGCCCTCTGCCGAACCGGTTGTTACATAATACTTAATGTGTAATGTCAGAACTAGAGAAACAAATCTACCTGGTTTTTGCGGGTTGATAAAATAGACATGCATTACAATGTTCTATAATAATATACATCCCAGTAAGCCAGCAATAAGTATATATTATTTTTCAATACAAAATAAACCACCTTTGGCAAAGTGGCTACACAATAAGTCGAAATAATTATACCATGTTTTGTTCATGCATTAACCTACATACTGAAATGATAAACGGAGTGTTTTCTTAGTTAATTGGTCTCCTGATTGGCAGGTGTGTATTAGATAGGTAACCAGACGAGCCAATTAATTACAGCTGTCTAGACACAAAAATACATACTGGTATTGTGTAATATTACATGTTGCACCTAAAATGGTAATGGACATTGTTTATTACTGTAAATAGTTCTGTAAAACTATTGATTAAGTAGACTTTTCCATCTAAAATCACACAACTGACCAATTGCATAGTCCCAAAGAAAAGAAAATTATCACTTGGGTATCGTGGGTTGTCGTTTTTGCTTCAATGTAGCATATCAATAGGCCTAATAGAGTACATTTTGGAGTATTTAACAGAGAAAAATATTATAACACCATTTCGTACAGTTAATGCAACTAGAAATATATTTAGTTAAATAGTTTATTATATTATCAAGTCATTTATGTTGTTTTACAAGTCAAGTTGATCAAAGAGAAGCGCTGTGTCGTAAATTACTGCTTTTGTTTATATTGTGCATACATGAGTTGGTTGGAGCTGACGTCCCAAGCTAGTGTACCAGACTCCTCGAAAAGAAAAGAAAATAGCTGTCCCCAGTTAGCAGGAATAATCATGTTTTTTTATTAACTCTAAAATTACGCGTTTTTCATTTGTTGAAGTTGTCAGTATGTTTTGGTGGTCTGGGTATGCATCTTTCCAACACATAAGGCTCATGTTTGAGTTTACTCTCACTTTTAAGTCACTAGAAAAACCAACACATTCACTGAATGTATCGAAATGCAGACCTTGCCATGAAAAAAAACTGAGGGGACTAATTCAAATGCTAAGAGGAGCTAATAATCACTCTCCTTGAACTAGTCCCAGTGGAGTGATGGGGAGCAAGAGTGATAACTCCCCTTAAATGGTGAGGCTAGATAGGAATATTCTAATTTCGTATGAGATGTACCACGCAATATGGTTAGAGGACCATGTACATTAATTGTTAAATGATTGTTTTCAGATTTGTGGTGCTACAGCTGTTCCTTGTCCCATCTCTTTCATCATTTCGAAGTACAACGACAGCCGAGGAAGACCTTAATGTTCTCCAGCAGCCATTTGTAGCCATGATTGTTTGTGTCTTTTGTTTGTTTCCCTCCATTCTTCACTGTCTCCTGGCATTGTTCGCTCCAGTTGATCACATTTTCAGTAAAACCTCAATGGTAAGACACTAGTGTGTATTTCTGTATTATTACTAATGGTCCTTTAAGGATTTGCTGATTCAGTCTTCCTATCAGTTCCATGTTTATTAAATATATGGGGCCGAATGTACAAAGCCTGTTCTTGACTTACACATATCTAATTACATGCATTTACAGGGTGTATACTACCAAATCAGATCCCATAGACGACAATAGTAACATGTGGCTAAAACTCCTACCTGCAGCGTAACAATCGACCACCCCTCACCCTTAAAGTGAATCAGAAAAAATTGGGGGTCAAGCTGCTCATTGTAGAGATAACGGGTAGTGTCTATGACTACCCTAGTTCCGCACAAAATTTGAGTACTTTTTTTTACAGGTACCCCATACATGTTTCAAGCACAAGGTTACTTAACACAGTGATACTAGATGCAATAAAATTGCATACATTTTTTGTGCAGATGAAACTAATTTTGTTTACAACCAACACACTCACATTTATCACCAATCACACTTTACAGGACTTGTGGTGTTAACTTCTCTATCAAAAGTTGGGTGCATCTTGAACTTTGACCCAGCCGAAAGTTATTTGGTTTAGTACTACCTATAATGCTTAAACACCTGCGTTTAAACAAAACAGGTTTTGTAATTATTTTTTATTATGGTTTGGAGTTTTAACACAACTGTTTAATGCTAATAAAAAAAAGATATATGTCTTGAAGACCCATCAGGTATTTTGTTTTATAAATATATGTTTCTTTTTTAGATTCAGCTTTTGTTTACAGCATCTTTTAGTTTATTTCTTACAACACTCATTAACATCAGGCAGTTCTTTGAATATGCAGGTAAGAATTATATTATTAAGTGCTTTTTTATCACAATTTTTTTTAACATAATTACCTTACATGCATTACCTTATTGCTATCTCATTATTGTGATTTTCCTTTAGTTATTTCAATAGTAACTTTTACAAAAGAATAATCAGTGATTAATAAATCAATGTTCTCTAGTATTGTTGTTAAACAAAATCAAAATTAAAAAAATAAAACTTAAAAACCACTGTGCCATGGAGGCCAGTAGTCCTGCAATCTCACTGTATAGATTGACTTGTGTTTCAGGTATCATTAAACAAAACAAAACTTAAAAAACTACATCTAAAAACCACTATGCCATGGATGCCAGTAATCGTGTGATCTCACTGTGTAGATTGATTTGTGTTACAGATGACATTAAACAAAACAAAACTTTAAAAAGTACATCTAAAAACCACTATGCCATGGATGCCAGTAATCGTGTGATCTCACTGTGTAGATTGACTTGTGTTACAGATGTCATTAAACAAAACAAAACTTTAAAAACTACATCTAAAAACCACTATGCCATGGATGCCAGTAATCGTGTGATCTCACTGTGTAGATTGACTTGTGTTACAGATGACATTAAACAAAACAAAACTTAAAAAACTACATCTTAAAACCACTATGCCATGGATGCCAGTAATCGTGTGATCTCACTGTGTAGATTGACTTGTGTTACAGATGACATTAAACAAAACAAAACTTAAAAAACTACATTTAAAAACCACTATGCCATGGAGGCCAGTAATCGTGTGAACTCACTGTGTAGATTGACTTGTGTTACAGATGACATTAAACAAAACAAAACTTTAAAAACTACATTTAAAAACCACTATGCCATGGAGGCCAGTAATCGTGTGATCTCACTGTGTAGATTCACTTGTGTTACAAGCGTCATTAAAAGGACATTCCTGGGACATTCCGGGACAATCAAGCTGACAACAGTGGTTCAAATCCCGTCAAAGCTGGCTCACACATTCATTCATCTTTCTCATTTATCACCCTCTGCCTATCATTCTCATTATCTTAATATAAAAAACTTTCCAATTTCTCCCACGATTTGAATCTGTTTGGACCCTTTCTGTGAATTTTCCTCTGACTCTGTCTTCTGAGCTGTCCACACCATCGCCTACCTGTCTCAACTTCCTCCACGGGTGCAGTCTCTGTGTATATCCCTGCACCCACCTGGCATCCTCGTCCTCTGTCGCTAATAAAGCTGGTCTGACCTACGGCACTAACTAACGACCGCCGGTAGTAGGGTTGCATAGTAGGTGGTTACAAGTGCCTCTTAACAATGCCAGAAGTAACTACTGAACACTCCCCGAAGTGGTCAGACTAAGCCCACAGCTAAAACCTGATGAGGAATGGCAGGTGTGTGGCACAGATAGCCACAAGAGACAAGCAACTGTCATGGTTGGAGAGGCAAGGACTGGGATGTGGAGGTGGACAGCGAAAGAAGTTGAAAGATAGGAGGAGTTGCCAGATCGGGAAGAAATGAGATGGAATTCAAAGGAGAGAAAGGAAAGGGGGCAGTGGGATAAAAAACAAAAGGGACATTCCTGAGTTTGCTGCAATTTTTAAGATGTTATCGACTAACAGAGACTTTTTAACGATTGTAATTACATATCAAATATATTTTTCTGCATTAAATATTAGTGACTGTATATTAAACGTGTTTCCGATCGTTCTAATATTTGTACTAGGTTAAATTTAATTTAATTTTCTAAAATATGTTTTTTTCGTATGAATGAAATTATCGGAAGACAAAATCCAGTTTGGGCTTCTTACAAATATGAAGACGACCAGAAACACATTGAATATACAGACACTGATATACTAAACAAGAAAATATATTTAATATGTAAGTTTAATCGTAGAAATATTTTATTAGTCGGAAACATCTTACAATGCATCAAACTCAGGAATGTCTCTATAAACAAAACAAAACTTTAAACCACTATGCCATGGAAGCCAGTAATCACCTATCTCATTGTATAGATTGACTTGTATTACAGGTGTCATTAAAAAAAACCCAAAACGTTTAAAATAAAACTTTAAACCACTATGCCATGGAGGCCAGTAATCACCTATCTCATTGTATAGATTGACTTGTATTACAGGTATCATTAAACAAAACAAAAAACTTTAAAAATAAAACTTTAAACCACTATGCCATGGAGGCCAGTAATCACCTATCTCATTGTATAGATTGACTTGTATTACAGGTATCATTAAACAAAACAAAAAACTTTAAAAATAAAACTTTAAACCACTATGCCATGGAGGCCAGTAATCACCTATCTCATTGTATAGATTGACTTGTATTACAGGTGTCATTAAAAAACCAAAAAAACTTTTAAAATAAAACTTTAAACCATTATGCCATGGATGCGAGTAATCGTGTAATCTCACTGTATAGATGTACCTTTGTTGCAGGCTGGCAGTACACGATTGTGATCCGCGTACGCTGGACCAGTGGGATGATTGCAACCCTGCTGCTGTTTCCCGTTCTTCAGAAGTTCAACCTCTCATCACACTTTGTCCCCTGGCTGCCAGGCTGCATCGTGGCTTTTGCCATCCTCGGATTGTTTCTCAGTCACAGAAACTACTGGGTACTAGCTTTATTTGATTTTAGTGCTGGGATGTCGTTAAACATCTGTTCTTTATTTGAATTTTTTACTAAATCTTAGGGTGGGGATGTTGTACAACTGTGTTCTGAGATGTTAGACTGTTTGACACTGTTATGGCCATGGTGCATGTTACTGCAAAATAACAGTAGCCTTTGTGGTTACATTGGATTTCTTCTTGAAATGGTCTAGAAAGTGCATTTCTGATAAGTGCACAGCCCTACAGGTTTTCTATTAATTTTTTTCATTTTATAAATACATTCTTTTATACTTATATACAATTAGTGTTCAAGCATAGGGTGCCAGGCATACACCTGATTTATCTGGGTGTTTTTACCAGGATAGGGATTAATAATTGTTTGTGGTTAATGAGAGACAAGTGGGTTTTCCATCTCCTTCATTCATTCATTTCAACTTATTTTCCTGCTTATATCCAATTAATGTTCAAGCATGCTGTCCTAGGCACACACCTCAGCTATTATTTGTTAGTTGTTAGTGAGAGAAAATTCTGTGTAGTGGCCTCTGGGTAGGAGCTGGTACCGGGCTGCGAACCCAGTACCTACCAGCCTTATGTCCGATGGCTTAACCACAAAACCATTGGTTTTCATCTCCCTACTGAGCCGCCTTTTATACTTCATTATTAATAATTGTTTTTCTTAGTATATGTTTAACTACTAAGCAGGACTTCTCTACTTTATCTTGCTATCTGATATGCCTACCTGTTGGGTTTTTCTTTTGAAGTTGTTAATATTTACCAATGAAATGTCAATTTAATGACTTTTTTTACTGTAAGATGGTTATATGGAAATAAAAAAAAGATTATGGTAATTATAATGGGCCGAATTTATAAAGCCTGATTATGTTATATATATGTTTAACTAAATACAGGCTGCTAAATACAATGCTTAAACACATGCGTTTAACGTAAGCAGACATTGTAAATTTGGCCCGGTATGTTTGACCTCTAATAAGAGCTTATTAAATAATATATTGGGATTTTGTTACAATGTTTTCTCCTCTTTTGTTTTGTAGTTGGCATCTCTTCTGTTGATGATGGGTCTTACATCATTTCACTCATACTGGATTTTTGTTTTGCCATGGCAAATAAAGTATCTTTTACCCAATCTATTAATACTATTTCTTTACCACTTAACCTGACCTCAACAAATAGCATATTCCCCCCATGTAAGTTTTAGTCATGTGGCCGGAAGAGGAAACAGCGGACTCATTGGAACATTTTAAGCCATCCCATTGGCTGTTGGGATGTTCGGACCAGTCTACTTATATAGAGGAAAAATACCATTTGTTTGAGGTTAAGTTAAGTATTCATAAAAAAAGAAAACGTTTTAAGTTTTCTACAGTTTCTCATACAAGTCATATTATCACAGTTACGTGTGTATACTGAAAGCAGAGTTGCACAACAATTCACTTATTAAATGGACCAATAAAATATGATCCAAAGATTATATATAATAAACTAGACATGCTCGGGACAAAATAAAAAGTCTGGATTACAGAGGTTCTCTTCTGCTCTGATGTTTAAAAAGGGACCATGAAAAACATCTGCTTTTGAGGGAAGCCCAGTTTACAGAGGGTCTGGTTTTGAGAGGTTTCACTATATATATATATATATAAATTTAGTTTTTTTAGCTTCAAATGTCTACATGATAGTCGTCCAACTTGATATTGGTATATAATTGAATCATGCCTATGTAGCCACAAATCTGAAATTGGTGTTTATACAAGTTATTGGAATATTTATTGAGCTCCATTTTCCTTAACGAAAACTTAGATACTATCTTTTGGACAACATCCATATTGACAATTTCTTTGTTCTTCTGACGATCAACTTTCTGTTGTGTTTGGCTTGTCTCTATGTTGCCACTCACAGCAGCAGCGAGTTGATGGGATTTCTTATTTGTGTTCAGTCGTTTGGTAAGTATTATCTTTAGTATCAGTTTGTCAGACGCAGTAATTCTCTGTTTTTGAGATTATCATTAAAGGTAAACATGTGATACCACACAATATGCATATTGTGCAGTATTTAAATCTATAAACTAATACAGTAATTAGAAATAGTTACATTGATGAGATGATATTAATAAGTTGCTGACTTCCACATTCGTTAAAAGTTACATTGATGAGATGGTATTAATAAGTTGCCGACTTCCACATTCGTTGAAAGTTACATTGATGAGATGATATTAATAAGTTGCCGACTTCCACGTTCGTTGAAAGTTACACTGATGAGATGATATTAATAAGTTGCCGACTTCCACATTCGTTGAAAGTTACATTGATGAGATGATATTAATAAGTTGCTAACTTCCACATTTGTTGAAAGTTACATTGATGATATGGTATTAATAAGTTGCTGACTTCCATGTTCATTGAAAGATACTTCTGTTTTTAATCACATTAATAGTGTTTATTGAATTAAGAAATACACAAAGTTATTGCTATGATTAGCCCAGCATAACTACTGAAATCTGTAATTATAATTTTAAAATATTTAGATTAATGATTTGCATTTTTAATTTCAATTGCTACGAATCGAAAAATAGTAGCCTATGAAGTGGTGACAGCGGGTTTCCTCTCAATACCTGTGTGGTCCTTTACCATATGTCTGACACCATATAACCGTAAATAAAATGTGTTGAATGCATCGTTAAATAAAAACATTTCCTTCCTTCCTTCTTTTAATTTAAAAAAAAGTATAATAAAATGTAGAACAATTTCAAATATTTAATTACAACATTATTTTTACCATCAACCAATGTGTAATGTCCAAAGTTTTGCTTTGCTTGTCACTATTAATAATTAGGAGAATGTTTAAATTTTGAAATTTTCAGTGCTGGTTTTGTGTGAGATTGTCTTGCTCCGGTCTGACCTGTGCAGTATTTCTGTTTCTGTGACTATTGGTGTGCTGGCAACATACATGTTATACAGGTGAGGGTGAATAGCTTTAGATTTTGTCTTTATGTTTCATATGTGGATCTAGCTTGGTCAATAGAACTATTTGAGGTGCTTGCATTGTGTGGGAAAGTGCATACAATAGAACCCTTTTGCTTAGAATAGAAAAATGTAGCAAGTTACCTTTGAAAAATATTTCACTTTCAGTGTGCTTTAGTGGTTTCTTTAAACAAAACTTTATCTTTAAATTTACTAGCTACCGTAAAAGGAAATCTGTTCACAGGAAAAAGTAACACATAAATCGTGAAAATATAATGTGAGAGCAAATTTAATTCTCTGCAAAAATAATTCGTTTGGGTAGACAAAGGTCAGTGATCTCAGTAGACACAAACACTGTATCATCATTCAGGTAGGGCGGAATTTTAACTTTGTCCCATTTCTTAGTTTTCCCTCCAAATGAAAGATCGAGTCACATTCCATTTGTGGAAATGAGGAATGGCTAATTGCCCAGTATTGAAATTAATGTAAATTTTGGATGATACGACAGGGGTTAGAGTACATATTATACCAGTATACTTCCATAATTGAACGATCCCGACTGATCCATTATCATTAATTAATGGTAACACTATATATAATATATAGAGTATATAATTATGCAATCAACTTTCCTTGATTTTTGACTTTGAACAGTGGCTCTTTGAAACTGATCTTAGCAATACTAGTTATGGTGTGACTATAGCATACATGTAACTGATGCACATATACAAGCTGAAAAATCTTTTTTCTTTTCTTTCCATGAAATCCCCAGTGTTAGGTACCATTCACAAAATATTAATCAACATAATCACTTTGTAACTTTGTTCATTCTAGAGACCCACTTTATTTATGCGTTTATGTCTACTTAACATAATACTCTTTTTGGCAGTGGGTTAGTATTTTAGTTTCTATAAAGAAAGAAATAATAATTACAAACTGGAAAATGTTCCTTCAGAGACTAATCTTCTTTTTTTTTCTCTTTCTCTTTTTTTTTTTTGAAGATTGAAATAGATTTTATGTATATGCCATTTTTATTTTTTAGATTACATATATCTGGGAAGATATCAGAAAGAGCCGTTCTGTTCAGTTCTTCGATCCATCTGGTGAAAATTATCTCGGTGCTGCTGCCAGAGATTTCCCATACACAAGAGAAGATAACTCTAATGAATTACATTTGCCTGTTTTACTTGGTTTTTGTTGTACTTAAGACTTTTGTGTATGAAACAAAGGAGGAAATGTCCACTAGAAAGGTAACAATTTAAAAATAACCTCATTTTGCCTATATCATGTATATATGATTGTCTGTGGGAAACTGGGCCAAAATCGCAATTAGGAATTCATGCATTTTAATTAATACATGTACAAAAAAGTTCACTTTTGAAAATTTAGTAAATAAATTAAAACTATATCTTTACTTTGTGCTTGCAGGATATATAGAGACTACAAATATTCAAAAAGATGTAAAACATGTTTGTAGTTTTAACTACAAATTAGTAATCTCAGTTTCACTATATTTTGGATATTATGACAGATAATAGAATTTCTAGCAAAGTTGCTTTTAGTTTTGAAGCCGATTTCATATTATTGTTCAAATGGTTTCTTGTTATATTGCATGTTGACATTCACCAATGTCACTAAAAAACAACATTTATTCTTTTGTTTTTTTAAAAGCCTATATTGTGTTAAAAAATTGTTGGATGTGATAATCTATTTTAACTTGTAGTAAAATGTGATTTATTACACACTAGTGTAAGATATTGCTCATGTCATAACAATCACTCTATATCTAACTAGTGTAAAATTGGTGTGACGTGAGTGTGACTTATATTACTTGCTGACCCAATTCGTACAAAAATAACATGTAGTAGGCAGGGCTCGAACTTAAGAAGTTTTCTCCCACAGCAATTTTTAAAAAGAATAGCCATGGTTGAAACAGTCCACTGACGGCAATTCTGAGCCTGCCTATGGTAATTTTTTAAAAGTGACATTTGCAGCAAATAAAACCTGACTGAAAGGCTATCTTGTTGTATGTAGACATCTTTTAAATGTGCAAATGTTATATATTGGCAGATAATGTACACCAGGTGTATACATTTTGCCATTGTTGAGAAAATTTACCGACGGCCAGGGGTCGAATTTTATGCTATTCCGCAAATAGTAAATTTCGAAACGGAATAGTAAAACAGTTCTTCCAATATTCCGTCATGAAGTGAAAATAATGCACAGAATACTGAAAATTGCCTGCGACTATTCCGCTTACGCTATTTCTTCAGCTACATTTTTCTGCAGAACAAATTCTCGCACTACCAAGACCTTTCTCATGCACTTACCGGTACAAAATAAACGTCTTTTTGATCGAGACTAATATTTGGAGTGAGTTTGTTTGTAATTCCAGCTAGTATGCAGTAATGTATAGACTGGTATATAAACAATTGTTCATTACGCAATGTTGTACAGGGCAACATAGCACAGTCAGGAAAACTAGTGGTACATAAATAATTGAAGGGATAGTACATTTTTAGACGCAATAGTGTTTTTTGAAATTCACTATTCCTTTGGGATAGTGGTAAACAAATTATAACAAAAGTGCCATCGGTGATGCTCTCTACCTATGGCAATTTATATGAACGACGGCCATTGCCATTGTGCCGCTGTTTAGTTCGAGCCCTGAGTAGGTCTCGACATCTACTTACTTCTGTGTTGTGGCTTGTAATAAATAAAATACTGAACTAACTTGCCAGTCATACCATTGTTATGAAACTCGTAAACAGTGTTGGTATCTGACTCGCTTTCGCTCATCAAATAACAAAAGTGTTCACTCATTTCATAAACATGGTATGACAGGCAAGCTCATTTAGTAAGCTATATATATATATCTATATCTATATATAATTTCAGGTATTTACAAGTCTAGCTTTGCTGCTGTTTTCACTGGCACTGAACACCTATCCAATCCTGTTGCTTCTCTGTCAGAATCTACTGAATCCAAAACCTGCAGTTATCGAATTGATCGGTGAGAATTTTTCTCTTTCTAATCTTGCTGTTTACTTATATAGATTGTAATTACTCTATCAAACAGTGGATTTTGGTGGGGGGTTTTTATATACCATTAAACCCCTCAAAACTATAGTCCGTCACATCCATTACAAACATGTTTTTTGTAAATATGTTTAGTTTGGTTTGATATAAGAAATAAGTAAAAGTGTTTTGGAAATAACAAAAAAATACAATTTGTGTGTGCAATTTATAAAACAATAGGCTCAGAAATAGCTTGTAAATTCCATAGTATGAAAAATGGTAAAAGTGTTTTGGAAATAACCAAAAAATTTAATTTTTGTGTGCAACTTAGAAAACAATAGGCTAAGAAATAAGTAGTTTGTGGTAAATTCCATAGTATGAAAAAAGGCATTCCCTGTGGGACGGACTATAGACACCCATGTAACCCAGTAAAACGGCCAGTTTAAGGGGTATCTGGTTTAGAGAGGTTATGTTATCTACTGATATTTAACGTCTGGTTTTGAGGGAATTCTGGTTTGTATGGGCTTCATTTTACCTGTTATTTCTGGGGTGGTTTTATTTTTTCATCACTCTGATGTTTTACTTTCAGGTATGTGGTTTGTGACTGGAGGGTTGGTAACGATACCGTTTTCTCAAGTGCACGTACAAGCTGCTTCCAATTTGAATAGAATTACACTTCTGATGCTGCTAGCCGGGGCTTGTGTTCTTGGTATTCATCCAGATATAGCATTCTCATTGTAAGTTAACATTAATACTTTATCCAAGACTAAGAATTATATTTTTAAAAATTTTGGTAAATATATTTTTTGAATAAATAAATACAAATTTGGTGGTGTTCCATTTGTATTTTATATTAGTTTTTTTTAAGCCTTACTATTTCTTGTTCCAGCCAGTGCACCACAATTACTTTATCAATTGCTTTGGTATGTGCTGTTCTGTCTGTGAGATGTTGCATATAAAAGATCCCTTGCTACTTACGGAAAAATGTAGCAGGTTTCCTCTCTACGTCTATGTCAGAATAACCAAATGTTTGACATCCAATAGCTGATTATTAATAAATCAATGTGCTCTAGTGGTGTCATTAAACAAATCAAACTTTTAATTTTTTTAAACCTTACATTGTTTTTCAAACAAAGTTTGTGAAATATGTTGAATCCAACTTGTTCTTGTAAGATCTTGTTTTAAAATTTTCCTTGCAGGTCATCATTATTCCAGTGGGGAGAAATAACCAGTTTTCTCCTTTTGTCAGCCGTTTTATCCAGTAATGTTAGCATGACACCAACCTCTGTTTTCATAGCCGCCTTCACCGCTGGATTCTGTTCTGCTTACACAATTGTTATGCAGGTACCTTTTTCTCTTTTTCACCACAACGTATATATATGGGCAGAGAGAAGTGGGGGAAAAAAATATTTCCCTAGGGAAAGAAAACCCCCATTTCTTCCCCTAGATACATTTTGACATCATAAAGTGCTTCACTACATGCAGTTAATTGTGTGTAAGAATAGTTTCCATGGTGGCAGTCATGTCAACAACTAAATTATGTCATCAGCGATATGTATGTCACAACTATGAGGCAACACTGTCTCTTGCTCTCAACTTGCAAACTTGTTTTCAACAACATTATCATTAAAATAATAAATATTGATAACGGGTTATAAACAGAATACCCAACTCACTACTGGGCAATACCATATATCTTGCACTCATGAATTCATGTTGTCCTTCCCGAGGTAAGGACAACATTAATTCACTCATGCAAGTCAAACGGTATTGCCTCATAGCTCATTGAATATTCTCTAAATCATTGACCATGTTGCGTGGTGTCCTTTCTGTGGGAAAATGCACATCAAAGACAAATTTTTGTTAATCACTTGAAGTATCCCATGTGGTCCTAGCAAATAACATTTAATTTACAACTGAGTGAGAACAATTTCCAAAAGAGCCTTTAGGTAAATAAAAACGTCAACTCAAGTCATATCCAAGAGATATAATTGTTCTTTACACATCTGTATCACGTATAACTGAATCCAAAATTATTATTAAGAAATAAGTTTTTATTATTAAGTGAACTCTTTTTTTTTCTACTGAATAGGTATGTCAATATGGCAAACTGTTAAAATTAAAAAATTAAAAATAATAATAAAACAAAATTTTAGTGCTAGTCCAGTACATTGGTGACTGTTTGGTCTAAATAAAGAAAATCCTGGTATTTGAGACCAAATTTATTTCTCTATTATAGTAGTTATGCCTGGATAAAAAACAGAGATGCAATATAGGACTGAATGTCAATACTATGGTACTGAATGTCAGGAATACAGCTAACTTCCCGATACTGTAGATGAGTATTACGGTAGCATTCAATAATATTTGCTGTTGAGATATATGTGTTTTACTTATTGCTTTTCATCAGAATACTTACATTAATTTTCATTTTTGTTTTTAGAAAACATTCAGCTAATAGTGTACATGTATTTTTCAGCTGTATGGTGATATTCCCTCTGTGTTTCACGTTGTGTTCTACATCGGCGCCATCAGCGCCACGTTATTGCTGTGCATCATCTACTTCAAGGCTGAATCACTTTCTCATATTATCGAACGAACCATCAAACAAGCGTGAGTTAAATTAAATTTTAATGACAGTATTTTTAGCTGGTAATGTATATATAACGAAAAATGAAATATAAAATAAAAACATTTTATTGCAAATCATTAAAGAACAGTTTGTTCGATGTGTGGTAAAGTAACTTTCAGAACATGTTATGGTTTACCACCAAACCCATTGCAGATTTGTTGAATTTAATGCTGCATAGTGCATGAACCTTAAATGGATATAGGCATGTAAATACAGTTTAAGCCTAAGCTTAATATTGCATAACTGACTCACAAACAGAATAAAATATTTATGTGAAATATTGTGTCCTTTTGTTACAGTACCTTACATTTGATCAAGTTTTGTTGCGAGAAGGCCCAAATCATGATAATTTAAGATTAAGAATGTATTTCAAATACTGTAGATCCTGAAATTAACGCGTCCCTAAATTAATGCGAGTGACGGTGGGCAGACTAAAATGCGACATGACATTAATGCGAGTGACCTCCCTTTGAAATATTACTTTTCTAACAACATACGTCTGTGTACTTTTCGGTTAGATCTGAGTTAAAGGTCTCTTCAATGAGATCAACTCACTAATATGTCTGTGTACACATTAATTACCCTGTTTAGTCCCTTGTGTTTTTGGTGAGATCAACTCAAAGCATATGTTTTTAGCAATCATTTATGTAATGTGTATATTTAGGTAAATCGGGTTAAACATGTATGTACTATTACGACTGTATCTTTATCTGTGAATGGTGATTTCAAAGTCATAATGAAAGAACAATTCACCCAGTGGGATGCCGACAAAGTTGCATCGAACTTGAACAGTAAAAACAAAGAAACCGTCGACCTCAGGATTAGTGTGCTAAAACACATTCACACGTGATGGATCGTGTCGGCTATTGACAGGGTGGCCAAAGACCCTGCAGTCGTCACACGTGGCTGGCAGCTTGCAGAACTATTGGACAATTAGTCTGTCTCGCCTACGATGAATTGTTTTCCAGTTGTGTGTTATAAATATATTAGAATTTTAATCTTTATTTTGTTTTAATAACATGGGGCACATAGACAAAAACATAGAAATAAATGCGTGATATTATTAATGCGAGTAACACGATCTCGCATTTTTCGCATTAATATTATGATCGCATCAATTTCAGGATCTATAGTAATTATATATATATATTAAATAGTTGTGCTTTTTTGCATGTTTCCTGTTATATATTTTTATTACCATTTGGTCTAATAATTATGTAACTTGGTTTTAGACATCAGGGTATCTTCCATTCCAATGAAATTTTTCTACAACTGATGTATCAGAGGTTATTATATTTCTGTCATGGACATGTATGATCAAATATACATTTTTTTAAATGTATTAATTATTGGACCAGTGGAGGAGGTTATGCAAATATGTATAGAGGAGACGAGGGGTAAGAGTAAAATACATGAATGGTTTAATTTGTATACGGTTGGGATGGTGAGTTTAGGTAAGAAATCGGTTCATTTGGTGGAAAATTTATTTTTACAAACCTCAGTAATTTTCATGTTCTTTTTCATTGCAGATATCTTTTACTCGGAATATCATTTTTTGTTTTGTTAATTCTTGACATTGTCTTCATGGATTCGTCTCAGTCTGTGACTTCACTTCCTGTTCTCAAAGTTATGTTGGTGACGACAGCTTGTGCAAGCATCATCCTCAAAATGTTATCATTTAAAAAGGCAAGCCCTCTATCTAAAGACGTTAATGTCCTGTAAGGCTTATGGTTTGAAAATTGTTAATGAGCGATAAATTGCTCTCTTAAAATTATGTAGGAGAGCAATTACACTCGGTGTCAAATTCAAAGTAATTTTTAATGAAATAAATTAGTGATATCATTGTGAGATGAGTTGAGCAGTTTTTCGCTCATATAGGTAGTACTAAACCAAATAACTTCCGGCTGGGTCAAAGTTCGAGGTGCACCCAATTTTGAATAGAGAAGTGAACACCACAAGTCCTGTGATTGGTGATAAATGTGAATGTGTTAGTTGTAAAGTTTCATCTGGGTAAAAATGCAATTTTATTTCACCTAGTACCACTGTGTCAAGTAGCCTTGTGCTTGAAACATGTATGGGGTACCTGTAAAAAAAAAGTACTCGAATTTTGTTCGGAACTAGGTTAGTCATAGACACTACCCGTTATCTCAAAAATGAGAAGCTTGACCCCCAATTTTTTTCTCATTCACTTTAAGGGTGAGGGTTGTAGTATTTATATCTGTGGCGTTTATGTCGATTGATACACTGCAGGTAGGAGTTTTAGCCACAGATGTTACTATTGTCATCTATGGGATTTGATTTAGTAGTATACACCCTGCAGAGAACACATACTAGCGGGTTTTAAGTTTAACCTCTTTGTGTGCTGAAGACTGGTTGGCTACCTGACTACGCCAATGCCAAGGGCTTTTAGCATTTGGTCTGTTGTTTTCTGCTAGATTTTATCTTACACATACCAGTGAAGGCACCAAGTGAGAAACCTATCTAAATCATGACCCATTTTAAAATGAAAGAATGATTTGTTATAATAAAATGTTGAAATTACTGATTTTTGTGTTTAAGCATATATTGAACACAAGTTAAATATGTGTGAAGAATAATGAATGATTAATTATAGCTTTCTAACTTGTAGGATTCAAACAACTTGCCAATAACGAAACCAAAGGAGGAAAAGTCGGTGTCTGTGATTCCATTGATAGGAAATGTATCCACCATTGTTGCATTTCTTCTGGCTTGTACTCAGGGACCAGAAGGTTTCCTTCACGACATGTGGGTGAGTGGTACTCAATGTGTTGCAGGTTTTAATACCATATATAACTATAGGTATAATACCACACAATCACATCTCCTGACCAATCCCAACACACTTTAGAAATGGTCTTAGCTACTGGATTTTCTTTCATATTGGGGGGTGGGGGCGATGTAGCCCAGTGATAAAATGCTAGCTTGAAGCGTGGTTGTTGGCCCATTGGGCTATTTCTTGTTTCAGTCAATACACCACGACTGGTATATCAAAGGTTGTGGTATGTGCTATCCTGTCTGTGGGATGGTGTATATAAAAAGATCCCTTGCTACTGATGGAAAAAAATGTAGAGGGTTTCCTCTCTAAGACTATATGTCAGAATTACCAGATGTTCGACATCCAATAGCCGATGATTAATAAATCAATGTGCTCTGGTGTTGTTAAATTCCATGATTAAGACATTTCTGATTTCAGATTGCAAGGTCAATGTCACAGAGGTTATAAGTAATCTTCTCCCTTTCTCTACTATTTTTTATTTTATTTTTATAATTATTTAATTCATCCAAACAATAGGTAACTAATCATGTTTCATTGAATTATTAAAATTAAAAAATGTACAGTTCAACATTTCATTGCTTGTATTGCACGTTTATTAATATAATTATGTTGCATACATGTTTTATTCATCTTAAAAATACTTCTCTTTTTTTTCCCCAGTGCTGTGCTTCAAGTCTGATACTGTTCTGTCTTCAGAAAGACATGCGACTATTCCACAACCTTACTGAAGACAATCACATGACTCCCACCCTCATGTGCTGTGTGTGTATGCTCACCATTGCCTCGCTGTGCAGAAACAATATGTTCATTGCCACCGGACTACTAACAGTATTTTGTGGTGTTATGGAAATATTGATGACAGCAGCAACAGTTCCCGTGTACATTGTGCTGTGGGGCATCTTGTGGAAGGATGAAATACTATCGGAAAAGGCCGTTGTTTTCACTGTTCCGCTGAACATGGTGTTGTTTTTCGTTGGCAGCTCGTACACAACGTGGGCTTTGGCGACAAGTGGACTAATTGCAGGTGTTTGGTTAATGATAGCTAAACTTCCAATGTTGCCAAGCGGTGTGGACTACATGGACAGCTGACAAAGCAACAGCAGTTGTAGTTGACAGAAAGATAACGTCAGTCTCCAAACAAGACTTGATAATAGTCTGTTGACCAGGATCTAGCTCAGTCAGCAAAACGCTTGCCTGAGGTGTATGGCGTTACGGTTTGAATTCCCTTGGTGAACCCATTCTCCAATTAATATTTTTTCCCCATTTCAACCAATACCCATGACTAGTAATGTCAAAGGCCATAGAATGTGCGGTCCTCTCTGCGGGAAAGTGCATATAAAAGATACCTTGCTGCCAGTGTTTCTGCCAGAAAGAAATTTTTGGCTATGGCACAATGGAATTGAATGCAACCACAGATAACAGGGGGTATGGGGGACCTCCCCCAGAAAGAAAATGGGTTGCATTTAGGGTTAGGGTTAAGAAAATCATACAGTAAGATAAGAGTAATTAATTTTGTCAAAAAGTTAACTTAAAGAAATAAAACCAGTTTTACCCTCTAGCAGAAACCCTGGCTGCCAGTGGCTTCTGAAGACTCACAATTATCAAATGTTTGCTATCCAGTAGATGGAATGGTGTGTAACAATTTGTTGTTGGTACCATTTCTGTTTAGTGTTCAGAAGACCAACTCCAGAATTCATTTCTGGAAATCTTTTCTTTTCGATTGATCGTTTTATTTTTGACAATCTCCAATCCTGACAGTTTATTGAAATTATTAGCTGTGGAATATTCTACTGATAGTGTTTGTGTTTTTTCAATCAGTACTTTATCTAAATGCAATAATTTGAGTTATATTTAAATAGTATTATTTTACATACAAATGAATGAAAATGACCTTGCATAAACCCCTCCTCCCAAAAAACACATTAAAAAAAACCCTACCAGTGATAGAAATAAGCAGAATGTTTACTAGTCCACCAGACAAGTATATATAGAAATCTACTTGTCCCCCAATATTTTCACTTGTCCAAATAAGTGGTTTGTTTTATTCAAGTATAAGGATGTTTTTGACTGCTCAAAATTAAAATGCATTTTTACTTGTCCACTGGACAACCATTGAGGTCCATTTTGCTTGTCTAAGCAGATTTGCACTTGTCAGGACAAATAAACAAGTACTTATTTCGAGCACTGCCTACTATTACTATTAAAAGAAATACTGCAGGGTTATGGTGAGCATTTTCATCGAAGAACAAGGTTAGGAAATGTTTTCAGTTGTGTTAAAATCCACAATTTTGAAATTCCTGAGGTTTTTCATGTGTGCACACTCCTCAATAAATAACTATGAGAAAGAATTAGTTTGTTTACTGAATAAAAAATGTTTTGCAATTTTAATTTTTTTTACTTAGTGAACATGACTTGCACCTAATCTGGTGATTTGTGAGGTTAATAAAACAAGCAGTCGATGATAGTTCTAGAAATAGGTGGGTTTTATTTTTTCATGATACTGTAGTGAAAGTTTAAGAGTTGAATGCATGAAGTAGTAATGACTGAAATGTACAACAAATGATATTCTAGTTTCATGGAATCTAAAATGAAAATGACATTGTGCCAAAAAATCCAGAAAATTTTGCAGAATCTTGAAAAAGCAATGTATCCCCCTCCCCATACTATTCCCCCGTTACTGTGCTTAGAAGGCAGGAAATGGAGAATTTTACACCTGAAATTCCAAGCCCACTAATACATGTATTTTCTAATACATCAACTTTCAATTTATACACTCCACGGGCCCTGAAAACCAAGTCATACCATGAGCTTTTTACCTAAGAACAATGATGATGAAAGTTATTAAAATCTGGAATTGAGAATTATTCCAATGGATTTTTATCTGCGAACTTTAAACCACAATTTATATAACTTTTATGTTTGTAGTAAACAAGAGCAAACTGAATTCAATTGCAAAATTGAGCTTCAAGTTCATCACGATAGAAAAATGTTTCTGAATAGATGTTCACAAACTACAGAGGTCAAGATTACTGCAAGTGTAATAATTTCTTTATTATCCAATTATTATTGTAATTTTTTAAAATTAATAATAAGCCTTAGGGCCGTTTCAAAATGTGTCAACCACAACTACAAGGAGACGATGAAAGGACATAATATTTCACATGCAAAGTCCAAGTTAGGACTGACGAAGCAACATCATGTTGTGATGTCACTTCCCAAAATTATGTCACGACACTTGTTATTACATGTGTGCTTCATATCATTTTTATTAACTCTGTTATGTTGAACAGAGTAATAAAGTAATAAAACTTTTTATTATATTCAATATTTTCTCATCAGATTCTACATTTCATATTAACAAATAAATGCACAGAATACTCCGTTTTAACATGTTTATTCATTGCTTGGGAACAACATAAAACTTGCCAACTAGAATAAACATACATTTTCAATATTCATTGTTTATCTTTTGCTTCAACAATTATGTTCAATCAACATAAAAAAAAAAACACACAAAAAAACCCTAAATCACAATATCCGAGATCACAAGAATAAAGAAAAAGTATATGGCGTTCTGACATGCTCATTACATCTGACAGTATGAAAAATATATACCAATGAGTAGCTTTTAACAAAGATGAACTGTAACCAAGGTTGTCGGGGTTCGCACTATGCACCCTGTAGTGTGAAAAGCAGCGATATAAACAGAAAGTAATCTATCACATAGAACAGACTTGTCTAACAAGCTACAACACTGGAATGCTTTGTACACTAGACATGTCGTAACAAGATATTAATTATAGAAGTGATAACACATCCTGCACATCTTTTAAATCCACTTGTCTAACTTGAGGGAGGGGTAGGGGGTATTTACTATACATAGCTGGGAACACTTTTGTATTAGGGAGTGAAATGCATAATTGGTTCCAATATATATACTCACGGCCAAAAGAAACTTTACAAGTGTTAAATTTGAATCTGGTTGGAAATGGCAAATAATAAGAATAATATTGTTTGTGATATAGTTTAATGGTTCAATAGCAAATGTAAATCAGGAACAAAAACAACGTGACTGCATGTAACAATGGCGTAATAATGTGAAAGTCACAAATGGGGTCAAAAACCACTTTTACATTGAAATGTCACACAACGAAGTCTAGCAAAATTTGGTATTTCAGACTCCATACTGACTAATAACGTGTGTGACCACTGAGCTTGGATACATGCATGCACATGTCTTCGCATAGACGTCGTCAACCTTCTGATTACGTCAATCGGGATGCGTCTCCATTCCTCAACCAGGAATTGTTGCAGTTGTCTGTTGAGCGGGGGCTGTTGTCTCCGTCGAATCTGGCGATCAAGGTAGTCCCAAAGATGTTCGATAGGTGACATGTCAGGAGAGCGTGCAGGCCATGGCAAAACGTTAACATTGTTCTCATGGAGGAAGTCCTGCAATGCGAGCAACGTGGGGTCTGGCATTATCATGCTGCAATGTGATACCTTGGGGCTGCTGCTGTAGGAATGGCACCACAACTGGTCTTAGCACTTCATCCGTGTAACGTTGAGCATTCAGATTGCCATCAATGATGACAAGTTCGGTGGTCTGATTGCCACAGATGCCTCCCCACACCATTACACTACCACCTCCGAAAGGTTCGACTTCATTAATGCAACAACGGGCTGTATGTTCTCCTCTACGTTGATGCACTCTCACTCTCCCATCCCCACGGAAAAGGCAGAACCTACTCTCATCGGTAAAGAGAACCCTTCGCCAATCACGGATCTGCCAACGCCTCAACTGCCTGGCCCATTGTAGTCGCAGCCGGCGGTGTTGATCTGTTAATGTGGTCCCGCGGTACGGTCTGTAGGCTCTGATACCAGCAGCACATAATCTTCTTGTCACAGTCTGTCTACTCACATGGTAGCCGAATGCCGCTGCCGCTGATGACGTTACCGTCAAAATCCGATTACGTAGGTGTAATGTTCGTAGGTATCGGTCATCCCGCGCAGTTATGCCTCGTGGTCTACCCGTTATTGACCTGTTCTAGGTCCGACCTGTCTGTTGGTATTGATTTCTCAGGTTACCAACAGCAACTCTGGAACATCCAAACGTCCTTGCGACATGAGCGTTAGATGCCCCCATTTGTATCATGCCAATGGCACGCTCGCGTTGTTCTGCAGTAAGTCGTGGCATTCTTTTGGTGGTTTTCTATCAAATGCATACCCTACCTGAATGTTGGCTCATTTTAATACCTTTGAGCACGTGTTAATTTTGTAGGTAGTGAAAAACGTGATTTGTGATTTTTTTGTTCACGACCTGAAAAGCATGCAACGTTCTCTTTCAAATATACTGTAAAAAGTAGGTTACAATTATAGGATTGTTTGTGCAATTGATTACGTTCGGATATATGAATGAGTTCACATTCTAAAATTTATTTTCGTTTGTAAAGTTTCTTTTGGCCGTGAGTGTAGATAAAAATGTGAAGAAAAAAAAAGAGTAAGGTTTTGAAACTCTGGACATTGATGCAAGCTTTTTATTAAAGAACAGGAACATTTTTGGTAGTGCAAAAATCCGATTTTTTTAAGGAAAACAAAAAATCCACATTTTCATCTGTAAATAATATATTAAAAACCAGTTAGAATCTTTGTCACCATCTCTACATTTTTAGACAATTTGTCTCCGATTGAAAATGTGCTATATAAAATAGACTACGGACTGAACCTTTGAAGAAACATTTTGATTTTTCAAATGTAAGTAGTCACAATTTCAGTCTTGCATATTTAAATCCATTATAGCTGTTCATTTATTTATCTACTCATGTATTAGCCAATCTTGAATTTAAGCTGAATTTGACGTCAAAAAAACTAAAGAAAAAAAGTACAAATTGTCAATTGTTGCAAATTCCATTCTGCCAGACAAATATTTATTAGAACCAACCTTCACCACCAATAGTATTGTCTAGTCTGTGCCAGTCATATATGGTTACTTTGAATTAAGTTTATAAATAGAAATTATTACAAGTGCATGCGAAACTTCACGAACAGTTTTACACCCCCCCCCCCCCCCCCAAAAAAAAAGGCAGGAGGAATATAAATTTCATAAATTTTTTACACCTCATTTTGCAGGTGATTGCTGCCCAGCACCAAAATATTTTGGTCAGTAATTGCAAATAAAATAATTCTCAATATTTCTTATCATAGAGGTGAACTTGCCAAACAATTCAAGATCTTTGTACTGAAATTTGTTGGGACCATCTATCTACAATTCAAATTTTCAGTAATAAGTTGCTATGATTGGGCAACACTGGAAAACAATACATATAATATGTATAATAAACAAATTGCAGTTATTACAAAGATAATCGTTTGATTTTATTGGTGTAAAAACTAAATGCACCAAATATTAAAAACTAAATGCATATACACATTCTGAGAACTCCTCAGGCCAAACCAATTGATAACCCAAATAAACATTTAAATTTCTGCTTCTAAAACTGATGTTATGATTGATAGCACCATGACTGAAAGCTTGCTAGACACTGCTGCAATAATTTAATTAATTTAATTTCACAAATATATTCCAAAGCTTCCGACTCCAATACATATAGACATAGACAAAACAATCTATAGATATGATGACAAATACAGTTAATGGCCACAGCAAATGATAGTACTATATTTAGGGATCTTGCTAAATACAGTTAATGGCCACAGCAAATGATAGTACTATATTTAGGGATCTCGCTAAATACAGTTAATGGCCACAGCAAATGACAGTATCATATTTAGTCACCTCATTAAATACAGTTAATGGCCACAGCAAATGACAGTACCATATTTTGTCACCTCACTAAATACAGTTAATGGCCACAGCAAATGACAGTACTGTATTAGCTACCTCACTAAATACAGTTGATAGCCACAGCAAATGACGGTACCGTATTTGGCTACCTCATTGTTCAAATGTAGTGGTGTAATTTTAAATATCAACTCGTTAAATGATTGAACAATAAAACGTGATACTTTTCTCATTTATAGAGGGAATGTGTCATGCTGACCTATTTTAGTCATGCAGGTACGGGTGGGAATCTTTGAAATGTAAGTTAGTATGTATTTTAACAGAATTTCACTTTATTTGAAACCATCAGTGAAGCAGAACATATTACAGATAACGCTTTTTTTTTACATGTATAATATTTTATAAACCTTTATATTTTGAAGTATACATGTAGCTTAAAACCAGCATATCGAAAACCATGAATGGCTTGCTTCTGAGGTGACAAAAAAAATCTGACTGGTTAAGACACATACATCGTTTAATGAGATGTATTTCAAATATTTTTTTAACTGAAGTACAAATTTGTTGATCATATTTGTTTAACTAACACATTTCTAAGTAAACGTATACACTCATTACTGGGATCTGACATCTTACCTTCAAATGTGATAGTGGCAACTGCATTAACATCCCAACCCCCTACCAACACACAAGATACACCACATGGATCTAACAATTTGGCATTAAAAATGATTCTAGAAAGCTAATACATACATGTATAATGAATAACAGTGGCCATTATCAAATTTAATGTAAAAAAGATTAAAATTCCTATGCATACATACAACACACACATACATACAAATATAGTTTAGTTTAAAACCACACTGCAAACACAAGGCCAGTCATTTTTTTTACAAGACCTTATAGCCTTGTTCCCAAGGATATTCTCATCTCGTCTTGTTAGTATTGTTAAAGTTAAAATAACACACATATTCTGTGACTGCATCCATTATTGATAGATGCTCTTTTCATGTTAATTATTCCAATAAATTATTAAATTTAAGTTAATATAATCTCTTTACATGCAATACATATTTCTAAACAAAACAAAGTTAATAAAATGTGGGTGATAATTAAGTCACAAGGCATGACTTTCCACGTACATTTATCTCGAATATATAGAGGCTATGCTCCACCAGTGAGTTACAAGCCACCTCTCTATGTATTGGAACTCACTGGTGGAACACTGGCTTGAGGTTCGATAGATAGCCTCCTTTTTAGTGTCCCAAGACTCTGGGAATGTGTTTATAAATAATATTTCTTACACACCCGCTGGTGAGAACATTATTCGTTATTTCTGATAACACATACTTGTTAACACATACACATGCGATAACATTTTACAGACATACGACTGGCTGTACCTAGGTGATGACCAGGTCACCAATGGTATAACACCCAAAGAAAAAGCATGGTAGAAATTGATCACTAGATGTGACATACAAGTTAACCTGAAATTGACTTGTCTGTGATACACAAGTTAACTTTAAGCGCTAGGGCCATACATAGGTTTTAATTGGAAAAAGCGTTTAAATTTATTTTAAAAATGTTTTCTGAAAATTATGTAAGAAATAGAATAGCCTGTAAGTCGATCTCGGCTATAAGTCGAGTCCCTAATTTCAAGCCCTGAAAACTTATTTTTTTATTGACCCATTTATAAGTCGACCCATGAAAAACAACGTATAAATATTGAAGTATTTCTTATTTTCAGCACATGAGAACAATAATGTACAATATCTGAACAAAAGAAAATTATTTTACAAACTTTGTTTTTCATGTTTTGTACATCCGTAACATCGCAATAATATTCCAACTACATAGCATCATAACATTAATATTTTTTTTAAATACACAATTATAATGTTATATTACAAACACATTGTAACATTTAGCAAAACATTTGTTTAATAATCACTCAGTATCTTTTATAAGCATTAAATGAGCAATTATGTGCTGTGCATCACTGAAGCATGCCGTTTCGTAACCAAAAAGCATACCTTTTCGTAGCCAAAGAGCAATTCTTTTGTCTTGTAATTTGGTGTCGATTCCACAGTGCAGCGATGGTGTTTATTGTTATGCATAACCGTTCCGAGATATCGATCGGAATATTTCGCAAGACCGATCCTCTCTTCGTACGTATATATGCTCAAAACAAAAACATTCAAACACGCACACGTACATATAACAAAACTAATAAGATCTGATATCCCATGTTTTTGGAATGTGGACTTTTTTTTAGGTCTAATAATGCCTACATTGTCCGATATAATACATTTTTGATAGAAGAATACAACTTTTTGTTTTAATTTATGCCTTTGTTTGGTATGCCTTTGGGTACGAACTGGTATGCCTTTGGGTACGAACTGGTATGATTTTGGGTACGAACCGGTATGGTACGAAACGGTATGGTTACGAAATGACCTGATACCATATTAATACATGTAAGGAGGATAACTCTGGAAAGTACACTGGTTTTTGTACCAAATGAGGTGTGTCCTTATTGCTCTAGTGAACTGCAAAGATCAGTCTATTTTAAGGGGACCAGACAACTCGGCCCCGTGGCCAAGTTGTCTCGGACAACTCTGGGCCGAGTTATTAGACTGATAAACGGGGCATGCTGTGACACATTATATGCATGTTAAGTATGATAGTTGGCCATGTCATAGTGTCGAAGTATTGTACTATAGTAATAATAATGCATTATACTGATAGATACCGCTAACTATATGGTCACCATTAAAAATGACAATTGTGCATGTCGTACGCGCATATCGTAGTATCGGATGGG